>NC_048231.1:95621665-95921665 GCF_002007445.2 Ailuropoda melanoleuca
TATCCAGCTCAACTCAGGGGACCGGCTGAAAAAGGGGTCCCCTACTCCTCCGCCATCTTAACCTCCTTATTCTCACAGGTAATTTTTTAAAAAATAATTCTGGATATAATTTTGAAATGGAAATCATTCTGATAGTATATGAGTTAGGAGAAAAAAATGACTCAAAAATAAATTTCTGGCTTGAATGACAGAGTGAATAGTGGTGCTATTAACAATTTCTAAGAATTCAAGTGTCTATATCTGGGTGGAACTCTGTGAAGGTGAGCTCTCAGAATTGCATAATGGCTTTATAAAAGTCAAAATAAGACAAAAGTAAATATAAAAATATGTAAATAAATTACCAGGAAAATTAAAGTACAAATAGTTAATATGCTTAATGACCATATTAGGAAATTTCATGGCCCAGTTGGGAACATAACGGGATATATTTTATGTTGTTCAAATTCCCCTTGAGCCATCTTTTTGGAACACATAGGATAGCAGAAAAGACAAACCCAGACTGCACAGTTTTCAACTGCAGCTAAGAAATTATTTAAATAAAATTAACCATTTCAAATTTAGTTTAGATAGTTCATAAATAATATGAATAATTCCATTTAGGGATTTTAAATTTTTAGTAAGAATAAATTTTCAGGCTAAAGAAAATTATTTTGCATCAAAACTTGCAATGATACACACATACCTAGATATATTTGTATAAAATTTTTTCTCTATTGCAGTATTTTTAAAAAAAAATAGCATAAATAGAATGAAATTTGTTAAAAAGGTAGAAAAATACATTTGAGAAAGGAAAAATTTCTCTACATTATAGGATCGTCTGGAAATTGAGTGTGAATGGATTAAAATACATATCATTTAGTGATTTACTTAATTATGAAAAAATAACATACTTTCTAAGATTTTAATCTTTTGAAATTTACTGCAGTTTTGTTTATGGTCTGGCATATGTTCTCTCCTGGAGTCTGTTCTCTGTGCAGTTTGAGAAAACTGTATGAGGTTGTCGTTGCAGATTACTTTGTAGATGTTTATTTAGTTTATGGTATTGTTCAAGTCTTCTATTGCCACGTTGATCTGCCTAGCTTGTATATCCATTATTTAAAGTGAGATATTAAAGTCTCCAGGTGGTAATACTAAATTGTCTTTTTCTCCCACAATTTTTGTCAGTTTTGCTACATGTATTTGGGAACTTTGTTATATATATATATATATATATATATATATATATATATAACACACGTGTATATATNGAGAGAGCAAGCATGAGTAGGGGACAGAGGGAGAGGGAGGAGCAGACTCCCTGAGGCTGGATGCCAGGACCCTGGATTCATGACCTGAGCCAAAGGCAGACGCTTAACAGACTGAGCCACGCAGGCATCCTGGTACATATGCTTAAATTGTTATGTATTCCTGATAGGTTGACATTTTTATCATTATAAAATACACCTTTAAAGAAAATGTGACTATGTATGCACAAAAAAATATTATTCAGCCATACAAAATAAAGAAATCTTGCCATTTACAGTAGCATGCAAACTTGAGGGCATTATGCTAAATGAAATAAGTCAGACTGAAAAAGACAAATATTGTAAGATATCACATATGTAGAATCTAAATAAACAAAACACCCCAAATTCATTGGTACAGAAAACAGACTAGAAATGGCCAAAGAAGGGTAAAATAGGTTAAAGGTATGAAAGAGTTATAAAATAAACAGGTCATGGGGATATAATGTATAGCATAGCGACAAGAGTTAATACTGATGGATATAAATTAGACTTATTGTGATAATTTTGCAATATACATAAATATTGAATCATTATGTTGTATACCTAAAATTAACACTATGTCATATATATATACATATATATACGTGTATATATATATAGCCGATATATATATATGTTATATATATATATATCCGCCTCTAGTAATTTTTACGTTATAGTCTATTTTGTCTGACATTAATACAGCCATTCCAATTTTCTTATAGTTGCTGTTTGTATGATGTATCTTTTTACTTAGTTTTACTTTCAGGCTATTTGTATCTGAATATATAGCATGTCTCCTGTAAATAGTATATAGTTATTTTATACCTTATTCCAGTCTCTGCTTTTAATCAGTGTTTATGCCGTTTGCATTTAATGTCACTTTGATAAGGTAGGACTTAATCTGTCATTTTGTTATTTGTTTTCAATATGTCTTATGTAGGTCTTTTTTCTCTATTATTGCTTTATGGCCTCTCAATTATGTTAGTTATTTCCTAGTGTATTATAATTTCTTAGTACTTTATTATTATTATAATTTCTTAGTACTTTATTATAAGTATATAGTACTTATTCTTTTGAGTTATTTTAGTGAAAATAACATAATTTCTTAGTACTTATAATGTCTTAGTACTTCATTATTATAAGTACTTAGTACTTATTCTTCTGAGTTACCTTAGTGAAAATAACTTATAAAGTACCTATTCTTGGGGTGCTGGATGGTTCAGTTGGTTAAGCAATTGTCTTCAGCTAAGGTCATGATCCCAGGGTCCTGGGATCCAGCCCTACACTGGGCTTCCTGCTCAGTGGGGAGTCTGCTTCTCCCTCTGCCTGTCACTCCCCCTGCTTGTGCTCTCTCTCTCAAATAAAATCTTAAGAAAAAAAAAAAGTACTTATTCTTAGAATTTTCTAAAAATTTTGCTAGCTTTGTATCCCCTCTCCTTTGTGTTCCCATTGTCATTCAGTTATAAACCCATCAAAACTGTTTTATAATTATTGCTTTATACATCTGTTCAGATCAAAGAGGAAAAATGTTACCAAAAATACATTTAAACTTTCCTTTTGTTTACATAAGTAAATAAAAGGTTTACTGATCCGTTACTGGTGCTCATTTTTTTTGTGTATGGTATTGAGTTACTCGCTAGTGTCTTTTCATTCTAGCCTGAAGGACTGGGATATTTTTTGTAGGGCAGGTCTGCTACTGACAAACTCTTACAGTTTTTGTTTATTTGGAATTGTCTAAATTTCTCCTTCACTTTTGAAGCAAAGTGATGCTGGTATAAAATAATGGGTGGATGGTATTTTTCTTTTAACACTAAATATATCATCCCTTGACCTTTTGGCTTACATGTTTTCTGAAGAGAATTCAATAATCTTTTTGGAGTTTTTTGTTTGTTTTTGCAAGTGAGGAGTCATTTCTCACTTCTTTGAAGTTACTCCCCTTGTGACTTTAAAATTTGACTGTGATGTGGCTAGGTGTGGAGTTCTTTGAGCTTCTTAGGTACCTGAAGTTTTTCCATCACCCTTGGAGAATTTTTGGCCAGCTCTTTTTTTTTTTTCCCCTGGGGCTCTAATAATGCATATGTTTAATTCTTGATGGTATCCCACAGGCCTGAGGGTCTGTCTACTTCATTTTTTCTTCTGTTTCTCAGACTGAATGAGCTCAATTCACTTATCAGGTTTGCTGATTTTTTTTTTCTACAACTCAAATCTGCCATTGAGAGCCTCTAGTGAATTTTTTATTTCAGTTTACATTTTAAGTCTAGAATCTGCAGTTAGGTTTTAAAAACACATTCTATCCCTTTATTAATGACATTTCCCTGGCAAGACATGGTTCTCATACTTTGTGTTGATTATTTAGACATAGTTTTCTTTAATTCTTTGATATTTATAATAGCTGATTTGATGTCTTTGGGCAACATCTGGGCTCCCTCAGGGACCATTTCTGTTGACATTTTTTTTTTCTGTATACAGGTTATACTTTCCTGTTTCTGTGTATGTCTAATATATTTTTAATGAAAATTAGACCTTTTATATTACAAGTGACAATCCTAGAAATCATATTTTCTCCCCCTATTTCAAGGCTTGTTTTTATTGGTGTTTCTTATTTGTTGTTGCTACTACTTATTCAATCAGTGACTTATTTGGATTATATCTATAAAAATTCTATTTCCTGCAATGTTAGATTACTGATTTTCTTCTCAGATTAGTGGTCAGTTTAATTATTGATCAATGATATCATTAAATGCCTTGAATTAATGTTCTTCCACTTTCCGCTGAGAGGCCCTGTTTGTATTGAACTGTGTTTTCAAGAGTCAGCAATTTACAACACTGCCTTAGTCTTCGTTCCTATTTGAACAGGGCCCAAATGTTAGCCACAGAAGACACGCAGAGCCCACTTGTGATTTTCTTGGATATGTGAATAACCTTCAGAAGTGCTTTACCTTCTAGGTCAAGGAATGTGTGATTATGTCAGTGTCTTTCAAAAATTCCTATGTACATATTGTTCACAATATCCTCCTTTTAAAACTTTGGACAAGTTTTTTTTTTTTTTTTTCAACTGGCTGCCTTAGGCAGCCATGAAATTATATCACCAGCTAGACCCCAAGACCTGACTTTTACTGCCCACCTGCTTGTACTTACTGAGCTCTTCCACACATTCTTCCTCAAGCTCTTCTTTCCAGCTTATCTCTTAACTCAGGCAAATGGAAAATAAACTTGCCCTTCCAGAGATAGCAAGCACCCTTATGGTCCTCCAGCTGGCCCAGACCAGTTTGAGCTTAGCCCGACTCCCACCTGTGCAATGGACCATGGAGTGACCTCTAGAATGAGGACAACTACCTTTACCTCATTATAATACTAAAATCTCCACCCAAGGAGGAGCACAGGCCTCATCGAGGTGACATGCAACACGTGCACAGACACGTTTCTTCAAGGTGCATGCTTGAGCAAAGAAAGTTTTCCTTTTGCGACAACTCAATCTGGTGCGGTTTCTGACTCACCACGGAGTGAACGTGCTTTGGTTTGGTTACAGTTACGTAATTACTGCCGATTATTTTCAAGAAATGCTCTGAAGAATGGGTTTTACCACGGAGTGAGCTCTAAGCCAGTAAATAACAACTGTAATGAAGCTTTCATAGGGAGTTACAAGACAGGTCAAATAGGGACAATCCATGGGTATGGACTTGTGGAGGGGCCCAAAGGCAGGTCTGCCCCCTTCCATGGCTGTCAGGATGCTGTGCTTGCAGGTCGCATGACTAAGCTAATGGTTTTCGAGGTTCTCGAGGAGCTCAGACAGTTAGGTGGAGTAGGGGCATGGAACTTGTTCAAAGACCACACAAACTGGCTGTTTTTCCTAAGGTTCCAGTTTTTCTTGAATAAACACTCTTCCAATTGGTTAATTTCCAAATTTCTGAATATGTTAATTTTGAATTTTATCAGGTTTTTTTTTTAAGAGATTTATTTTTATTTGAGAGAGAGAGAGAGAGGAAACGAGCAGGAAGAGGGGGGAAGGGTGAGGGAGAAATTACAAGCAGACTCCCTGTTGAGCAGTGAGCCCAACTTGGGGCTTGCTCTCAGGACCCTGAGATCATGACCTGAGTGATTATCAAGAGCCAACTGCTAAAGAAAACATATAATAAAGCAAAAAAAAAAATGTGTAAGATATATGTATGCCTAGCACTAAATATTATAATGCCCATTTATATTCAAACACTTAATATAAAAATCTTATGGTGTTACAACTAAAGAGATCAAAGAACATTATTATTTCCTCCATGAGAAGGTTGTTCCCCAATTCATGAGTGGAATATCTTATAGCGAATAGGTTACTGAAATATCAAATTGATCATTTAAAGTAATTATGAAGCATCATTATTCAGGAAACAAGCTGCATATTTAACGTTACTTTGAAAAATACTACTGTCTTCATGATTAATGACAACAGATTTGTTGTTTTTGAAAACTGACAATCGGTACAGAGATCAGAGAGAATAAACGTTTTGTTTTAGGACCAATTGAGTCTTAAAGACCATAGAAAATACTATATCAAGCCTTATTTGGTTTGCCCACTTGAAATTTGGACACACACACACACACACACACACACACATATATATATATATACATGCACATACCTAAGTAAATATATATACACATCTAATATATATACACACACACACCACAAGCTTAGTAATCTGTGTGCAAAAACATACTAAATATTGTCCACTTAAGAGTAGTATACTACTGTGTAGGCATGAGTACCATTTTGTTACCTAGGGTCTTTTTACCCCAGTTCACATGCTTTCATAGGAGGAGGAGGAGGTGGTGGTGGAGGAGGGGGAGGAGAACAGGAAGGAGGAGGGGGAGGAGAAGGAGGAGAACAACTTAAGAAAATTTCAAAGAATGGGAATAAAAACAAAAGAAACAAGAAATTTTATCAGAGGGAATTGGAAAATGTCCCAAGCTATGCTAGAGAAGTTATAAAACAATACTATGGACAAACTATGTTCTTTTATATAATCAGCATTTATGTAGACATACGACATAACCAATTTCATATATTTATACGGATATGTCCTTACACAATTTTCAGTCATTTGTCATTAGAGTTGTTTCTCTGCATTTATATGATGTCTTTCTTTCTGGTCTTCTCCAGCCATGCCCTTACTAAAAGCTAGGTAAGAGCTCCCAGATTTAATTACTGTAGTGGAAGGGTTTGCTACTGCTGTAAACACCACCTGGTAACTTAAATTGTACTGTAGTGGGCTGCGTTGGTTTAGTTTCCCTTGTCTATTTTTCTTGTGTTTATTTTGTATGACATTAAGAACATGCTTTACCTTTAGCTGTCTAGCTACCTAAACCCAGAATACAGTCATGACAGTCCTCATAGGCAATAATTCTCAAATTGTGTTCTGAAGATCCCACTAAAATATCTTATGGACCATCACACCATTGGTGATTATCACTGTGGGTAATGATCTGCAGCCCTACCTCTGCGTCAATCAGAGCATCTTTTCTCTCTTTGTGTATTTGGTTCTAACTCAGATGTCACTTGAAAAATGAAGAGAAAAAAAGCAGAGAGAAGAAAGCAAGAGAAACAACTAGTTGGCCAATTTCATAGAAGCAAACAACTTTGAATAAAGCAAACACATATACACAAAACACTAATTTATTTGCCTCAATAATGCCTTATTTTCCTTTCTGAAGGCTCTGAAACTTTTTCTATTTCTCTTAAATAAATATATGGTGCCCAAGGAAAAACCTTTAGGAAAAACATCCTACAGAAAACAACAAACCCCTTTGTTTACAGTCTTTCCTGTTTTCACATTTCGGATTTTCGTTTCAGCTCCAAAGCAAAAACATGGGAAAAAATCCATGCTTTTAAATGTTTCCAGCTTAGATTCATACCAAAAGTCTTTAATGAGTTCTTGGCACTACATAAAAATTTTGGAATCAATTCATGATGGCCTTGTATAATTTAATTTTGTGCAACAAATTTGTCCAGCAAGGATAACAAGAAAAAACTTTAATGCCATTTGTTGCAATGTCAACTCATTTCTATACACCTTGTACCTAGTTCTTTCATCAGAGCTGGCTTGGCAATGCATCATACAAGTAGTGGAGATAAATCTTAGTATAGTCACTGTGTGTGTGTGTGTGTGTGTGTATAAATAATTGAATTTCCATTTGTATCTGAACGGTCATTCTCTGTTTCCATTTACTTGGGAGTTTTCCAAAGTTGACTTTGTTCTCTGGCTTTTTGTATTGGCTTCTGCCCCTCCTGCTTGTTTAGTGACTTATTCAGATTTTATTATCTGCATTACAAAATTCAGTCACCCTATTCAATTCATGATCTTTCCACATATTTTTTCTTTAAGATTTTATTTATTTATTTGACAGAGATAGAGACAGCTAGCGAGAGAGGGAACACAAGCAGGGGGAGTGGGAGAGGAAGAAGCAGGCTCATAGCAGAGGAGCCTGATGTGGGGCTCGAACCCATAACGCGGGATCACGCCCTGAGCCGAAGGCAGACGCTTAACCACTGTGCCACCCAGGTGCCCCAATCTTTCCACATATTTTGATCTTCATATCCAACAAAGTACATACTGGTTCAACAAAATAAATACTGATCGTGTCTGCCTTATGAGATGCTTTGCAGCAGAATTAGTTTGTGTCTCAAGTAAGGAAATGGGTGATGGAAGGGCCATGCCCTATAAACAACAGTAGTAAATCCAAAGTACAGCACATCACATATAGCTTCCAGAGCTGGGACTTATCTACTGTCAAGCAATTAATGACTTCAAGATCTGTATTGGTTATGGTTACTATTTCTAACGGAAATGAAACTCACAAGGCTCCCACTAATTTGCACTTTTTAACTATTGAAAGATGCATATATATCCTCAATTCAAGTCATAGAAATCACTTAAGAGATGGCAAGTACTATTAGAGAGGAAATATAGTGATAAGTTTCCCTATTCTAATAACCAGAAAAATTATGGAATTTCTTTCCAGGTTCCCGGAATTTCTATAGAGTTGAGAGATCTGTCATTTAATATTCGATCAAATTTGGAAAACACTGGCTGTCAAGAAGCAGTGGCATTAGCAAAGTATGTATTTGCATTTTCATTTCCAGTGAAAACAATTAATATGATGAGGTTTAAAAATAATCTTGATTTAGGGGGAAAGAAAAGAAGAAGAAAATGTTGAGTGATAAACTCCTGGGATTTCCAGTGCTGTTAAAGTTACCAGGATTCTCTCAACTCATTTCTTTTTTTTTCTGTCAGAAGTTTACTTGCATGGAACAAAACAAAACAAAACAAAAAGTATACCTGTTTGTATTCCCTGCTTCTATGAAACAAAACCCCTACCCCTCCCAGAACCCTACCTTTCAAAACAGAAATATGTGGAAAAGCACATGGGAAATAGCTTACATCCAGGTGATTAAAATTACATACTGACTCTTTGAACATGGAATTAAATTCTAATATTTGTATGATAAACCATCTGTATACCCTATAGGAGCTCATTTTAAAAAAAGAATTAAGAACTGTCTGTACAGTAACCATGGTTGGTTTGTTAAGATCAATATTCCATGCAGAAAAAGAAATTTAATTTCCTTCCCCCAACCATAATACACATTTTTTCATGAGGCCGGATTTTTTGTTCCTAATTATGATGTAGTATCTGAGAAACCTTTGATCGTTGGGTGATAGCATAAAATAGAACGAATATCATAATTTTCTATGAAAGTATTTAAGAGCAAAGACGCAAGTAAAGCTTGACTAATTGAATTTCAGAAAAACAAACACTTGAAAGTTGACTAAAAACCCATATAATTATCAATACCTGAAGGAAAGTACTAGTGGAATGAGGTTTTACAGGGTCAAGAAGAGAGTAACCAGGACTTTAAAGAATATTACAGACTGGTTGAAAGGCTCTAGAAGAAGCTAAAATACAAAAATACATGGTGCAGGCTAAAATTTCCCCAACAATTACTCTTCTCCAACCTTGTAATTTTCACAAAAAAATCAGAGTAGAGCAACATTGGCAGAAAGAAGAAATCTTTAATCTCCCACATTAACATGGTTCTTGGTTTCCACCTAAATAAACAAAGTGCAGTAGACTGATTCAATGGAATATTCTTCAGCTATAAAAAGAATGAAGTACAAGTTACAATACAGACAACCTTAAACATATTACTCTGCATTAAAGAGTTCAGTCAAAAAACCACATACTAAGTTATTTCACTTAGTAAGTTCTAGCTAAGGACTGGGTGTATGTGACACAGGGGAATGATACCAAACATATGGAGTTTCTTTTAAAGGTAATGGGTACCTCTAAAATTGACTGTGGTGATGGTGTACATATTTGTGAATATACTAATAACCACCAAATTTTACACCTAAAATGGGTGAATTGTAGGATATGTGATTTATAGCTCAAAGATTTATTTATTTATTTATTTATTTATTTATTTATTTATTTATTTTTTTATTTATTTGAGAGAGAGAGTACAAACTTGCGGGAGGGCAGAGGGAGAGTATCTTCAAGTAGACTCCTGGTTGAGCATGGAACACAACATGGGGCTCAATCCCATGACCTGAGCCAAAACCAAGAATCAGATGCTTAACCAACTGAGCCACCAGATGCCACTAATATGTGAATTATATCTCAAAGCTGTTAAAACTAGTATCTCCTATTATTTTAAAAAGATTATCCAGAATATAGGACCAAATTTCAACATATGTGGAAACTAGGAAATAGTGATGGAAAAACTAGAAGAAAAAAAAGGGAAAAAAGGTCAATAAAGAGTACTGATTATAAAAATACTAACATTTGCAAAAAAAGTAACTTTAAAATAACTATTATGAATACATTCAACATAGTACTGACAGTCATAACTGTAGTAATCAGAAAAGAAAAAAAAAAGCCATCCAAATTGGTAAAGAAGATTTTTATTAACTGCAGATGACATAACACTACATGTACAAAACTAATAATTCCACCAAAAAAACTGCTAGAACTGATATTTTTAGAAAGTTGCAGGATACAAAATTAATATACAGAAATCAATTGTGCTTTTATACACTAATGAATTAGCAGTAAGATAAATTAGGAAAACAGTCCTGTTTAAAATTGCACCAAAAAGAATAAAACACCTAGGAAAAAAATTAACCAGGGAGGTGAAAGACCTATACCCCCAAATCTATAAAACTGATGAAGAAATCAAAGATGTCACAAACAGAAAGATATCCCATGTTCATGAATTGGGAGAACCAATATTGTTAAAATGTCCATGCTACCCAAAGCAATTTATAGGCTTAATGCAATCCCTATCAAAATATAACCACCCCCCCGTTTTTTTGTTTTGTTTTGTTTTGTTTTTGTTTTTTTACAGAAATAGAATGAATAATCCTAAAATTAGTATGGAACTACAGAAGATCCTGAAAAGCTAAAGCAATCTTAAGAATGACAAAACAAAACAAAACTGGAGGTATCAGAACCCCAGATTTCAAAATATACTACAAAGCTGTAATAATCAAAACAGTATGGTACAGGCACAAAAAATAGAAACATAGGTCAGTGGAACAGAATAGACAACCCCGAAATAAAGTGATGCCTTTATAGGTAATTAATCTATGACAAAGGAGGCAAGAATATACAATGAGGAAAAAATAGTCTTTTCAACAAATAGTGCCAGAACACAAGGCAGTTACATACAAAAGAATGAAATGGAGATTTTTTTTCCCCCACCATACACAAAAATAAACTCAAATGGATTAAAGACTTTAATGTTAGACCTGAAACCATAAAACTCCTAAAGGAAAACACAGGCAGTAATTTCTCTGACATTGGCTATAGAAACATTTTTCTAGATATATCTCCTCAAACAAGGGAAACAAAAGCAAAAATAAACTATTGGGGTCACACCAAAATAAAAACCTTTTGGATGGCAAAGGAAACCATCAACAAAACAAAATGCAACCTACTGAATATTTGCAAAGATGTATCTGATAAGGGGTTAATACTCAAAATACATAAAGAACTTATACAACTGAATACACAAAAAACAAAATCCAATCTAAAAAATGGGCAGAGGACCTGAATAGACATTTTTCCAAAGACATACAAATGACCAGATACATGAAAAGATGCTCACATCACTCATCATCAAGGAAATGATAATCCAACCACAATGAAATATCACCCTACACCTGTCAGAACAGATAGAATAAAAAGACAAGAAATAGCAAGTGTTGGCAAGGATGTGGAGAAAAAGGAACCCTCATTCACTGCTAGTGAAAATGAAAATTGGTACAGTCACTGTGGAAAACAATATGGAGAGTCCTTTAAAAATTAAAAATAGAATTACCATATGATCCAGTAATTACACTACAGTATATATTTACTCAAAGAAAATAAAAACACTAATTTGAAAAGATATATCCATTTCTATGTTTGTTACAGCCTTATTTACAATAGCCAAGATATGGAAGCAACCCAAGTGTCCATCAATTCATGAATGGATAAAGAAGACATGGTGTATGTATACACAATGGAATATCACTCAGCCATAAAAAAGAATGAGATCTTACTGTTTATGACAACATGGATGGACCTAGAGGTTCATGGATGGACCCTGAGGGGTAGAGGTTATTATGCTAGGTGAAATAAGTCAGAGAAAGGCAGACACTATATGATTTCATTCATATATGGATTTTAAGAAAACAAAGAAAAAGAGACAAACAAAAAACCAGACTCTTAAATATAGAGAACAAACTGGTAGTTGCGAGAGAGGAGGCAGTTGGGGAGATGGGTGAAAAAGATAAGGGGATTAAGAGTATACTTATTGTGATGAGCATTGAGTAACGTGTTGAATCATTATGGTGTACACCTGAAATTAATAGAACATTAATATAACACATAGTATATTAATTATACTTTAATAAAATATATAATTTAGAGGCTATTACTATAATGGCTGAAGAAATGGGAAGTTTAATGGAAAAGGTAATTCTTAAAGAATATGTAGAACTGAAAGATGCAAATGTCAAATTTAAAAATTGATTAACCTAAAAATGCATATTATGGAAAAATAATGAAATTGAGAACATGTTAAGAAAAAAAATCTGAATTGAAAAAAAATGTAGCTAAAAAGCTAATTAAATAGAAATATGTAACTAAAAATACTTGATTAGTCAACATAAAGTTTCAATGAAAAAATTCAACCCATATCATACTCCATTAAACATAAATTAATTAAACCCTTGATTTTAAAGCAGAAATTTTCAAATTAGGTGAACATAAGATATGATGACCTGCTGTTTACAAAAGGCACACTTTAAAAATAAAGCCAGATGGAAAAGTTCAGGAGGGAGAAATAACATGCAAACACTAATGCTATAAAACAAGTGTGGCTTCATTACACGATTTCAAGACAAGAAGTATTCATGGATGAAAAAAGGGACATTTCATAATAGAAAAATTTATCAAGAAAACATAATTCTATATGTGAATGCCAATAAGAGTTCAAAGTTAATGAAACAAAATCAGGTGGATTTAGGAGATAAATACATAAAGCTTGATGATTTTTAACATTCTCTTGAGCAACTGATAGAAGAACTAACATGAATGTAGGATGTTGAATAGGCTATCACCTAACTAAATCTAATTAGCACGTACAGAAGAATATATGCAGCAACTGCTGAAAACACATATTTTCCTAATTGTACATGAAGAATTCACCAAAAATGTTATAAAAAGGTCTCAATAAACTTTAAAATATGGAAATAAGATATTACAAGTATTAAAAATCTTTGATAATTTATCTAGAATCCCCTCATAGTGGAAAATTAAACAAAATAACTTTGAAATAACTGAGTAATTAAAAATAGGAAATATTCCAAACTGAATAAAAACATAATACTTAAAAATGTCTAAGTGTATAAATTTTTATAGCTTTATAAGTATACTTAATGAAAAAATGTCTAAAATTAGGTAAAAGTTCAACTTTAAGTATTTAAATATATAGTACATTAAACCCAATATATGTAGAAATAAAAATACAATTTTAAAAAGTGATAAAAATCAGCAAATCTAGGCATTGATCCTTTAAAGATATTAATAAAATTGATAAACCTCTAAAGTCAACTAGTCCAAGGAAAGGAGAACAAAAATTATAAGTACCAGGAACGACAGGAAGTTACAGCTCTTCTAGTAAAGCTGAATAGAGAACTATCACCAAGGACTTTCTGTGAATGGGCGAGACAACTCAGTGGACAAGGTACTTTTCTTGTAAAAACGTAAGTTGGAAAATTATTTCAGGAAAAACTGAAGATCAGAGTAATTCTTCATGTTTAAAAAATATAATCTGTAACTACAAATTTCACAAACAATATCCAAGCCTCAGATGCCTCCAATGATTAATTGTACTTAACATCTTTTTTTTTTCAGAAAACAAAGACTTTTTTTAAACTCTTTTAACATTTCTTAACTCCTTTTTTAATGCCAATTTTTTAATTAAAAATTTTAAATTATTTAAGTAATTGGATTGAACTTCACAAGGACATTAGGAGAAAATTACAGTATATAACGCCTGAACTTAGACACCAAACCTACCTCTATATAAATCAAAACTAAGTGTCTTATCTCAACAACACAGTGTGTCTGCATAATTCACCACTAACAGTTAAAAAAAAAAAAAAAAACCATTACATGCTCACCTGATTACACACAAAAGCCTTTAACAAAATCAGTACATTTATGATAAAAAAAACTTTGAACAATTTAGGGAAGAGCCAATCATCTTCAATAAAAATCATCTGAAAAAACCCACAGTTAGTACCATAACAATTACTGTTCAATGCAATAATTTAAGAAGAAATAAAAGACACAAAAGTAGAAATAAAATTGGCATTATTCATCGGAAAATTAATTCTGTACACAGATAAGCCAAGGAATTGTATAAAAATCTACTTTAAGTGATTTAAGCAAAGTACAGGACACAAAATCAATATAATAATTACTTGTTTTTCTATTTACTAGCAACAAAAACTTAGAAAATTGAATGCAAAACAATGTCTTTTGTACTAATGCCAAAATTGTAATCTTAGAAATACATTTGCCAATGATGTGCAAGACCTTTTCCCTGAGAAGTACAAATATTGTAAAGTGTAATTTAAAATGATCTAAATCAGGTTTGGCAAAATATAGCTTGCAGACCAATCTGGCCCATTGCTTGCTTATGTATGGCCCACAAACTGAGACATTGTTTTATATTTTTAATATGATATATATATCATTAAATCATTTAATATATCATGATACAGATCATAAATCATTTTATATATCATATATATGACATATGTGCACATACATATGTATTTACGACTGAGAGGACATGTGTCTCACAGAGCCCAAACATTTAATAGCTTACCCTTTATAGAAAAATTTGCTAACTCCTGCTTTAAATAGAAATATATACTATGCTCATGGATTTTATGACCATAGTATCAAGCTGTTATCTATCCTTAGCTTGATCTATAGTTTCAGTACAACCTACATATTCCCAGACTTCTGTTTGCTTTTGTAGAGATTACCATATGTTTTAGAATAAAAGAGTCAATGTAAAAAAATCTACATAATCTATAAATTGTTTGGAGGACACTTTTAGGGTGACTAAAATATTTTTTTTTTTTAAGATTTTATTTATTTATTCGACAGAGATAGAGACAGCCAGTGAGAGAGGGAACACAAGCAGGGGGTGTGGGAGAGGAAGAAGCAGGCTCATAGCAGAGGAGCCTGATGTGGGGCCCGATCCCATAATGCCAGGATCACGCCCTGAGCCGAAGGCAGATGCTTAACCACTGTGCCACCCAGGCGCCCCCCAAAATATTTTATATCTTGATTTGTTTGTTCTTGGTTTTAACAAGCGTATACATTTATCAAAGCTTAAACCGTGTTAAGATCTATGCTTTGTACTCTGTAAAATTTATCTTAGTTAATGAGAGAAAGAAGTAAAAGACAGAAACAAAAAATTGAGTAAAAAAAAAATCTTCCTGAAACAAACTTCAACGGATCTATGCTTTGTACTCAATGAGATAAAGAAGTAAAAGAAACGGAAAATTGATTTTAAAAAAAAATCTTCCTGAAACAAACTTCAAGGGACTCAAACCCCATTTACATCAGCAAGGCAGGTGAATAAAATATGTTAGTGAAAACTTGGCTTATTTCAATAATAAAGGAATGTTGTTTAGACTGTGAAATATCCAAGTCCTTTTCCAGGGCTGAGTTGCATCAGCACTTGAAATCTGGTTATGTTAATCCACTTGTTCTTGCGCAAAGTTGCTTTGGCTATTCTAGGTCTTCTGCATTTGCCTGTGAGTTTTAGAATCAGCTGGTCAGTTGCATTAATAAAGCCTGCTGGGATTTTAACTTTGAACACCTTGCATTTATAGATAAAATTGGGGAAAATCTGCTTATGTTCTAACTTATAGACGGAGTATCTCTCTTATTTAGATTTTCTTTGGTCTTTTTCAGTAATGTTTTGTAGTTTTCAGTAGAGAGCTATTACATATTTTTTCAAATTTACTCTAGGTATTTTAGATTTTCAGTACTAATGAAAATAATACTTTTCTTAATCTCATAATCATTGCTAGTTTATAGCTGTGCATTTACTTTTATATATTGGTCCTGTGTTCCACAACCTTGCTAAACTCCCTTAGAAATAAATCATAACAGCATTTTGTACATCCCCTAAGATTTTTAATTTCCCATTTAGTTTTACAGGTGGGTGCATTTATGTTCACATATATGTGTGTTAAGAAAGATTAAATACATACTTTTAATATACTATCATTGGCCTTCTTCCTTTCTTTCTGTAATTGTCACATGCCTTTTAGTAAGTGATTCTTACCAGAGGCCTGAAGAACCCAGGCATGGTTCTTTAAACTCTCATTAATTCACTTTGGGCAAAGTGGTTTGACAACTGACAAAGTTACAATGCCTTTATATTAGAGTGTGAATGACTGTACATTAAAAATGTCCTCACAATTCTAGATCTACAATGCTATATTTTCAGAAAAATTAGGTGAGATCAGATACTACCTAGAATAAAAAGATAATGGGGATTTTTTCAGTGCTTTCTTACATGCACTGTGAACATACTTCAAATGGTAGCTAATTTGAGAAGCTGTCAGCTTCAACTTTGATGTACTCAGAAATAGGTCTAAATGCTTGAGTATGGAATTTTTAGCATGGATTTGTTTTCATTTGTGTAGAATAAAACTTTGTGGCCTGACCAAGCTATGGAATGGGATACTCATCCAGTCATTCAACAGATATCTGAGTGCCCACTGGGTTCAAGACTGGTCAAGTTGCTGACTTTTATCAAATTAATTTTTCACTCAATGAGAAAAAACATTTTTTTGAGAATATGCATGCACATTTGTATGCTCACCTGAGTAAAACACAGCAGCCCAGTAGCTCAAATTTTAAATGAACAAACTAGATATAATTATCTGCTGCCACCTATATAACCCAGTTTACCATTTAAAAATAAATCACCTTGCCACATTCTTTACCACAAGATAGAGAAATAAAGAAGAAATCGAGTGTTAATTTTACCATCCTTTCATGGACCACACCCATGCTTTCTCCATGTTTGGAGTAGATCCCACCATTCATTTCTCTACTTGTTTTGTTACAGAAGTTGATAGACTAAGTGGTTGAGTCAAGTGTTATCTGTGTTATCTTTAGTGTCCCTCATTACTCTTTCTTTCCCTGCAACCCTCTCTCTTTACACACATACTCACAACCAGAGATAATAAATATGACATTACTCTGACAAATAAAATTAGATCAATCAGAAGTTCACTTCAAGATACAGAATGCAAAAGAATAATCAAGAGTGATGTAGAGACACTGAGTTACATTATTTATCTGGAAAAAATACTGACTGAAAACAATCATGAAAAAAATTACATAAAAATATAAAATCTAAAATTCACAGTATTTAAGAGCATTAACTTCATTTGAAAATAACTTTCTCATATATAACCTCTTTTGATGGAAGTTTTTAAAATAAATTACCATATTCAAACAAAAACAAAAACCTTATATATGATCCAGTTCTGACTTTCTCATTTTACAGAAAAGGTAACAGAGGCCCAGGGAGGTTAAACAATATGTCCAAGGTTACAAATCTAATAAAGATTTAGCGTAATTTGGTGTAAATAAAAATTTAGTGTAATTTCGTGTAAAAACAGTTAAGAATCAAGAAGAATACATGTAAATCATTTAAATATTAAACATTTGAAGAATTATAACACCTTTCATACATAAAATACTTTATGTGATATTTAAAACTGATAAATGATCTCACTAATAAGCCATATGTGTGGCAGAGGAGAGGTGAAAGAAGGGTGAGGAGGAGTTGAGGAATAGCAGTGAGTATCAGAATGTCCTGAACTTCATTTGTTTTAGGAGATGATTGTACTGATCTTTCAAAATATTACATCAAGTTTAAATCACAGCAATCTTGGAGGATAAAAATATACCTTGTCAGAGTTACTAGATGTATTAGATTTATCACAGTTTTTTACTGAGTGCTTCTACTGTTCCAACAATTGAAATGAATCATAAAAAGTAAGACAATTTGACTCAAAATTGTTAACTACTATATGGTAGAAGTAAAAAAAAATTTTTTTCTGAATTTCTTATACATAGCAATATGAGTCTATAGTAGTAGGGCAACTATATTTTAGAGAAAAGAAAATTGTTGGGGACTAGTCATATTTCATTCTATTGTTGAGTAACATTTATTTTATAATCACCAAACAGATCCCACCTTGCAGGTACCAAAAACTAATGCATATATTGTGGAAGATTTTTCAAAAGTATAAAGTTGCCTTTGAAGTGCTACTATTTTTCTCTTTCAACTTAGCTGGATTCCTTCTCTCCTAGAAAATATTTTTATGTAGTAGAGGATGATATATTAAAAACAAAATTAAATACTTATTTGGACCATGAAATATGTTGAGAATATTATATGCTTTTGAGGAGTAGACATAGATTTTCCTGTTCTTGCTACTAAACACAACTAAAAACCATACATTATAAGTAATATAAGAAACTCTGAAAGGTGAGAAGACAGTAAACCAACTAGAAATATCCAAAACCAAAGAATAGGTGATATGTTCCTGGGTTTCCTTTGTGTGTCATATATGCTACATATTTTAATGTTATATTTAGATCTGAAGAAATGATCAACCCAGAAATGCCAATGGGTACATTCAAAAACAATGAAAACCTGCCATCTTTATCCACATGAGGAAGAAAGGGGCAGCCCTTTGTATAATATCCTTTAATAGGCAGAGAATTTTTAGACAATAATTCAGACAAGCATCACAGAAGAGCACTGTTTCTAACTCCATGTATGTCAACAAAGATTCAATGGGGAGCCTAGACTTCCAATCTCATGAGGATGTGATAAGGCACCCATCTGGTTTGTGCCAGTGAAAGTCAAGCAAGGAGCCAGGGGTTCAGTCACCACTGACTCATAATCCCCCCCATACCTAGTGGGTGCTCCATGTGAAGTCAGAACTCACACCCTCACTCAGCAGTAAATGAGGAACCTTCCCACTTGGGGTCAATGGAGGGCAAGTGGGAAAACTGCAACTATTTCCATCTGGCAGTAATAACAGAGCATCTCTCTTTACCCTCTCCCATCACAGCTGACAAAACAAGCCAGATAAAACAAAATATTTAGATAAGATCCAGAGTCTCATAATATGAAAATGCCATTTCATTTGAAATCCAGTTTCATACCAAGAACCAGGAAAACTTTAAACTAAAAAAACAAACAAAAAAACAGATGTCAACATCAAGATGACAGATGTTAGAATCATCTGACAAAGGTTTTAGAGAAGCCATGATTAAATACATCTATAAGCTATTATGAACATTCTTTTATTATTTATTTATTAGTTATTTAGTGTGGTGTGTGACTTGGGGGGGGTGGGCAGAGGGAGAAGGAGAGAGAGAATCTCAAGCAGACTCCATGTTGAGCCTGATGCAGGGCTCCATCCCGTGACCCTGATATTATGACCTGAGTCAAAACCAAGAATCGGACGCTTAACCAACTGAGCCACTAGCGTCTGCTAGTATGAATATTCTTGAAACAAAACAGAAAGCCTCAGCAAAAGAATAGCAAGTCTCAACACAAAAATGAAATGGAAATACCAGAAATGAGAAATATAATAATTAAAATAAAATGTTGTGGTTGTGCTCATCAGTAGACTGAGAATGACACCAGGAGTGTACTATAAAAGGACAAAAGCAATAGTAAATTGGAAGAAGAAAAAAAATAATGTGAAAAGAAAATAAATTTTAAAAAATCTAAAGCTCCGAAGGACTATAACAAAACTCTAACATTTGTATAATTGGGGTCTTAGAAAGCATGGAGAAAGAGGATGAGGCTACAAAAGTAATTAAAAAACAATAGCTGAAAACCTCCACAAATTGAAGAGAAATGTAATTGCAGATTCAAGAAATTGAACAAATTCCATAAAGGATCAACCCAAGAAATTCAAGTCAAGACACACATTATACTTCTGAAAACTGAAGACAAGGGGAAAATCATGAAAGCAACCAGAGAAAAATAATTGCTTCACTATAGGAGAAAAAGAAGATGAATTATAGTGGATTTGAAGGCTACAAGGAAGTAGCCTCCACTTGATAGGTCTTAAGTGCTGAAAGAAAACCGTCAATCCAAAACCTTATACCCAGTGAAAATATCCTTCAGAAATTAAGTAATCAAGAGTTTCTCAGATAAAAGAGAATAAAGGTACTTAGTCACAGCAGATGCACCATAAAAGAATGACTAAAGTGCTCTACACAGAAAGGCAACAATAAAGAATCTTGAAACAGCAGACATAAAGGATGTAGCAAGCAAAAATATGGAGAAATACAGTAGGCTTTCATTCTTTTGAATTTTCTAAATTATGTTTTGACAGTTGAAGTAAAATTAATGATGTCAGATGTGGTGCTAAATACAAATTTATACTATAAATACAGGAGGATTTCTAGCTTACTCAAATTAGTACACGTTAAAACACTGTAGGTAAATAAAAACTGAATAGTGAAAAATGTTCGAGTCGAAGGAAGAAAAAAAGCATGAACAGAACAAAGTTAAAATTGTTTTTAAAAAGTTAAGCACTAACATATCAATGATTACTTTAAACATAAACAGCCTAAATAAACAAATGCAAAGTGGTTTTAAAAACATGACCCACATAAAAGTAGTCTACCAAAAATTCACTTCAAATATGACAGAGGTAGGTGCCCTAAAGCTATTCAGGATTCCATAACAAAATACCACAGCCTGGAGAGCTTAAACAACATTATAGTTCTTACATTTTGGGGACCGGAAATCTAAAATTAAGGTGTCACCCAGATTGGTAGCTGGTGAGAACACTCTCCTTGAGTCGCAGACAACTCCTTCTGTGTTCTCACATGGCCTTTTCTTGGTGTATGGTGGGAGGGAGGGAAGAAAGAAGGGAGGGAGAAAGGTCTTCCTCTTCTTACAAGGTCACCAATCCTATTGGATTAGTGTTTGAACCTTCACTAAGTCATTTAAACTTAATTATCAGATAAAATCTCTATTTCCAAACACAATCATATAAGGGGTTAAAGCTTCAACATATGAATTTTGGGGGATACATTTCAGTATACAGCAGCAGGTTAATGTAAAATGAATGGCTAAAAAGTATATTACACAAACATTAATAAAAGCAAAACAATAGCATTAAGATTAGACAAAAATTCTTAAGTTATACAACAGCAAAAATTATCAGAGAAGGATTATATAATAAGTGTCAATCCACCACGAAAATATGGCAATCTTATGTGTATATGCCCCAAATACCAGAGCCACAAAATATATAAAGCCAAAACTGATAGAACTGAAAAAACAGACAACTCCGTAATTATAGTTGAAGATTTTGACACCTATGTAACAAATGGTAAACAGAAGATCATCATGGGAAGAACACATCTCAACTCATTTTATAAAGCTAGTGTTACAAATGAAAACTGCAGACTCATAGCCTTCATAAATATAGACACAAACATTTTAATAAAACATTAACAAAAGAATTCATCAATATGTAAGAGACTTATACTCCATGACCAACTGAGGTTTATTTCAGAGATGCAAGGTGGGTACAATATTCAAAAAGCAACAAAAATAATCCATTGAATTAGGAAGATAAAGAAGAAAACCATTTAACCCTAACAGTGAGAAACTCATTTGACAAAATTCAATGCCCATTTGTGAAAAAAAATTCTCCGAAAAATAGGAATAGACAGTAACTTCAACTTGATAAAGTATATCTAAGAACAACCTAGGGCTAACATACTGAATGGTAAAAGACTGAATGCTTTCTGCTAAGATCAGGAAGAAAAAAAAAGACGTTCATTCTCATTGCTTTAATTCAAAGTAGTGTCAGAAATTCTAGCACTAAGGCATAAAAGGAAATAAAAGGAATACAAATCGAGGAGAAATAAATCTGTCCCTATTCTCAGATGATCATCAGCATAGAAAACACCAACAAACCTACAAACAGAACTAATGAATAAGCTCAGCAAGGTATTAGAATACTGAGTCTATATAAAAATTTATTTATATATTCTAGCAATGAACTTTTGTAAGCAGAAAAAGCTACAATGTCATTTATAATTGCTAGACATTTAAATAGGTACATATCCAATAAACATGTATAGAGCCTCTATGCTAAAAACTATGTAATGCTTTAGAAAGAAGTTGATGATCTAAAGAGAGATACTATTTTCATGAACTGAAAGACTCAGTAAAGATGTCAATTGTCCTCTAATTGATATACAAGTTTAACAAAATTGTATTAAAAGCTCATTTAGTGGCACCTGGGTGGCTCAGTTAGTTAAGCATCTGCCTTTGGCTAAGGTCACGATCCCAGGATCTTGGGACCAAGCTCCACATCACGGTCCTTGCGCAACAGGGAGTCTGCTTCTCCCTCTGCCCCTCCCCCCACTCTTGCCCTCTCTCGCTTCCGTGCCCTCTCTCGCTTCCGTGTTTTATCAAATAAATCTTTAAGGGAAAAAAAAAAGCTCATTCAGACATTCTAGACAGTCAAGATATATTCAAGATTCTAAAATTTGCATGTAAAGTCAAAAATAGCTACAATTTTGAAAAAAAAAGTGGAAGAAAACAGTCTATCCAATTTCAAGACTAATTATATAGCTGCAATAATCAACAGTGTGGTATTTACAGAGATACAGACATAGAGATCAATGGGACAGAATTAAGAACCAGGAAACAGTTCCACACAAATAAGCCCAACTGATTTTGACACAGGTGCAAAAGCATTTCAATGGAGAGAAGCAACTGTATATTTTAACTTCTGAATACTTTTGTCCCATTTATCCAAAAACATACCAATGCTTTATTCCACATTACTCTGTTACTTGCTGGCAACACTGCCTGTTCTCCTCACCTCACATTACTCTGCTACTTGCTGGTAATAGCACCTGTTCTCCTGTGCTGCCCTCTTTAAATCCATCATTTTCATTATGAAATCTCTGCCCCACTACCACCTCATCAGTTAGATCTTCTAATTCCTCCGAAATGGAGTTCTGTTCCCCTATGTTCTCCTCCCAAGTCTGTTTCCTTATATTTTTTCCACATTATTTTTCTTCCTGTTAGCAATTACTGACATGGATCTTTGTCTTCCCCAACTCAATGTGAACTATAGAAGATAAAGAACTTTCTTTTGTTCATTGGTCTATCCTTCTAGTTTGTAGAATGTGCCTGCCACGTAGTGAATGCTTCACACATACTTGAATGAATGTCACCTAGAAGCTCAATTGTTTACTGCAGGTTTTCAGCTACAATAACAAAACTTGAATGGCAACACAGCTCCTGATAAAAAAGGATGATATAAGGACTTACATGCAGAATCTGGCCCTTTTGCAAATAATCACTTGAAGTTAAAGAAAACTGATAATCTATTGTATTAATGACATTATCTAAAGTCATTTTTAAATTAAGAAAAATAGCATCTTTAAGTTAGTCAACCATAAATTTTTCAACCATAAAATTTTCATTTGGTCATAATCCACTTATTTGAAAATATTTGGTAATTCTTGGTTTCTGCATGATGAACTTAGTATTGATGGGATCATAACTTTAACTTGTTTTTCATATTGATAGTGTATATTTCTTTCTTTCTAAGGATCTTATAGCTTTTAGGTAAGATGAAGGAATGAAGGGTCCTGAGTCAGGGAGACATTGTAATTACAAAAGTAATTGCAGTTATGGTTGATACAGTTATTCAAGGTTTATGATGGGGAAAAAAAAAACCCACAGGTACTTTCATTTTATTTCTTACTGTTGAAAACACTGGGTCAAAAGTGGTACTCCCAGGTGCGTGGATGTCTCGGTTGAACCTGAACTCTTGATTTTGGCTCAGATCATTGTCTCAGAGTTGTGAGATGGAGTCCCACACCAGGCTCCGTGCTGAGTGTGGAGCCTGCTTAAGATTCTCTCTCCCCCTTTGCCCTACCACCTCTCTCTTTCTCTCTCTCTGGGGGAGGCAGAGAGTAGTACTCCTGCTAATAAGTGAATATTTCCTGGTTTTCAGTGATAAATGAACAGTACACAGTTTTGTGTTTGCCTTACTGTATCTTCATACTGATATAAAGATCATATGAAGCATCCATTGTATTTTTGTATTTTCATATTTTAAAAGAAAATTAAGAGTTGAAAAATAGTACCATGCATATCTAATACAAGGAAGTTAGTACAGTATCATGACAAGAAAACCTGTTATTTGTTAGCTTTGATGAGTTATTTTCTTTGTAGCTTAGCTTCCTATCAAATCATACATAATTTTAAAAGTCATCCTGAAGTTAAAATGCACCAAAATGCTATATAAATGTATGGATGGGAGTATGTTCCTACAGTCTTAAATCCATCCAAATTCTTAGTTTAAAATATTATTTTCATGATAATCTGAATAACAGTTTTAGCTGTTGCCATGGTCTGAATGTTTTGTCACTCCCCTCAATCTTAATACCCAATCCGATTGTATTAGCAGATGGGGCCTTTAGGGGGTGCTTAAGTCATGAGAGTGGAACTTTCATGAATGGGATTAAAGTTCTTACAAAGGAGAACCCACAGAGTTTGCTAGTCCCTTCCACCATGTGAGGATACAACAAGAAGTCTGTAACCTGCCAGAGGCCTTCACCCAACCATACCAACACCCTGATCTAAAACTTCCAGTTTCCAAAACTGAAAAACACATCTGTTCTTTGTAAGTTAGTCCATGGCATTTTGTTATGACAGCCCAAAAAGACTAAGACAGCTGTTTTAAACTTTGGAGTTGATAGTCAAAGGGTACAAAACTTCAGTTTTACAGGATAATTAAGTTCTGGAGCTCTACCACACAGCATAGTGCCAATTGCTAAGACTATTGCATTGTATACTTAATACTTCCAAAGAGGGCAGACCATTTAAGTATTGCAAAATAATTTTTACAAATTTGGGGGGGGGCAGAAAGGAACTTTGTGAGTGGATGGATAGGTTTATAGTCTTGATGGCGGTGATGGTTTCATGGGCATACACTCATTCTCAAACTCATTGAGTTGTATATATTAAATATACAAGGGTTTTTTTTAAATGCCAATCAGACCTCAATAAAGTAGTTTAAAAATGTGAATTGTAGCTATGAGATAAAGAACAAAAATTATTAAAGTTCACTTCTCGTTAACTCCTGTATCACAAAAGTTTTTATCTTCAGAGAAACTTCAACAACAAAAGGAAGCACATGAATTTTGCATTTCCCTACAGGGATTCAACTCTTGGTGCTTAGGCTCAAGGATAAGAATAGTGGCAGCAGCTGCAGGAAGAGAAAGGGAGGAGAAAAAGAAGAAATGTAGAGAGTAAGGTTGGTCCCTTCCTCATTCCATTTATGGACTGGATAAAATGCATGCTTGTCTCCTGTGTGAGAGGTAGAAATATGAATCCACTCTTGTGTTTGGCCCTGGTCTGCCAGGGCTGAACAATTGCCAGTTTATTAATCTGGTCTCACCGGGCAAGTGAGGATAAGAAAGTGAACGTAGATGTGTTGGACGCATTGACAGTCTTCCGAAACTTGAGGGGAACTCAATACATGTCCTCACCTGTTCCTGGCCTGAGTCTGGAATACTTGAGAGACCAATGAGTCACCTACTTGCAAGTGGCACTAAAATTACTATGGAACGGTGCTTTCACCCTGTAAAACGTTCAGTACAGAGATGCATATTTATTTTCTTCAGCCAACTATCACCCAAGACAGGGAAAACCTGAATAAGCCAAGTTCAGTTCCTTTCACCAAATTCACCGATTCTTTATGTCCTAACCCTGGCCCTGGGGAGTGAGGAGTTTGGTGACAAAGAGGAGTGTTATTCCAACAGAGTTTTCTATGCAGATATCAGAAACAAGGAATACCTCCCTGAATGCCTGTCCCCAGTCAAGCAACCTTCTAAAATGAGTTTATATAAATGTAATTTTTTTGGTCTTACACTCTGACATTTGACCTTGGTGGGGTTTTTGTTGTTGTTGTTGTTGGGTTTGTTTTTTTTTTTTTTTTTTTTTTTTTTTTGTGTGGTTGGCTTTTGTTTATTTTTGGTTTTGTTTTTGGGTTTTTTGCACCATGATGTAAGAAAGTATTTCACCAATCTTGCACTGTTCTTATAGCCTTACACTCTCTGGACTGGAAGCTTCTTTTGAATTAGGAACTGTGTGTTTCTAACTTTTGTCTCATGGCTTGACATAGACTGAATATTCTACAGGGTTTTATTACACAACTGACCGAACACAAAATAAATAACTAGAATGTATTATTTCTATGATCACTAAAATATTAAGTGACATCAACACACTAGGATTTATAAACCCTAAAGAATATGCATTACGTACAATTGGTTTCAACTTAGAGCCTGTGTAATTGTACACTGATTTAAATCCACTATATCCCTGTATACACCAACAAGTCTGTTTAATGTTTAAGGCATCCCATGTCTTTAGGACTTATGCAGTGGGATGTTTCATGATCCTTTCCTCCCCTGTCCTTGTTATAAATAAAATTTAATGAGGAGTTCTTGGTCCTTTAGTGTTTCCAAAATGACTCTGGCCACTAATTGGCTAAATTGAACAGCCGCCACCTACTTCATTTAGTACAGCATGAATTAAGCAGACTTTGCTTAATAAAAACCTATAATATTTGCAGCAAACTACCTCTAATCAACAGAGCATGAATGATACATTCTGCACATTCAAGTAAACAGTACAGAGTTCAGCAAGCTTATTTCAATGGCGAAGTGAAATACTTCCAACCATTTCTATTGGAATAGGAAAGGCACGGTTAATAATAACCTCTGAAACCAAGGGAAAGTTATTCTTTAATGGATGGGGAGGAAATGATGTTTCACAGTAAAAGTCTTGAGATTCACACAAAATTAAGCTTGTTTGGCATGGTTTCTCTAAATATATGCCGAGCACATATCAAGGTATGCTTTTCTCTCTTGGCACTCTAAGACTACATTAGGCGAGGGTTTCACATCTTTAAAGGGTTTCTGAATAATTTCATCTTATAGTAGCCTAACAAAGTATTTAAAAACATCTCAGGAGAAAGGGCCTAAATAGATGCCTTCCCAAAATAGAAGTGCAGGGGGTCATATATTCCAAGTGTAATCTGACAAAGTTGCAAGAAACCCTGTAGGATAAAAACAGCTTAGAATCAGATCGTGAGAATGAAAGATGTGCTTTCAGAATATTAGACAATTTGTAATACTCCCACAAGTTTTGTCACTATTTCAGAAGAACTAATTGAAATGCAGAGCAGACAAGACAATCAGGAGATTTGGAGAACAACACTCAAACTCAACCTCACAGATGATAACAACATGTCATTTCTTAGGTCACTTCTCACTGTTACTGCTTTTTTTTTTTTTTTTCCATTTCATAAGCTTTGATTTTTTAAAAATTTAAATACATATTTATATCTTAACTGATTGTAATAACAACCTCTAGCCCTTGAAGCCAAGCTAACCATTTTTGGGTGGTTTTTTTTTTTTTGTTTTTTGTTTTTTTTTTTACACAGTTAAGTGAAAAAATGTTAAAGTATGGCTATGCTTAGAACATTTCCTCCAGGGCAGGGGTGGGGGGGAGTTTCAATGTGCATAGAAAGCAATAACAGAGAATTTTAGAAACTATTTGAGCTGCCCCCAACCATTCTTGTTCAATAGATTTGGCTTCCCTAACACAACAACAGTCTAAAGTAATATAATGTGAAACAGTGCTACACAAAGTGTGTAAACATTGTGCTGGTCCAAAGACAGTCACTGGTCTCCAACAAGGTAAAGGCTGAAGATGAGGGGGAACTTTTAGAAACATTTACATCCATTTAGCAAAATAGTTTAATGTTTATTCAGTCTAACAATAAAATTTGATTTCTACTCTTATGCTGCATTATATTGGCAATTGAAGACTTTTTTCAGAATTATTTTTAAAAAGGAAAGACTCCAAGAGTACAGGGGAAAATGGAGAAATCTGTTAAGTCAAGTTTGTTTTAGTAAAAATAAATTAGAAAATTTAGAAAGAGGGAGGTTTGTAAGCTGTTAAATACAATTATTATTACTTAATTTTAAAATATTTTGATACTTCCCAGTTATCATTGTTATTGATTCTTAGTTACATGTTGCTCTGGTCAGACAACATAGGTATGATTTTAATCCATTTGAATTTATCATGATTTTCATGACATGTTCTACTTTAGTGAGTATTGTATTTACAATTAAAATAGGAGTATTCTGCAGGGTTGAGTATATTATTCAATTAATGTAAATTGGCTAATAGTGTTGTTCAAATAAGCTATACCTGTATACAGATTTTCTATTTTTACTATGAATTATTGCAAAAAGTATGCTAAAACCTTCAGATTATGAATTCCAGTTCTGCTATAGTTGTGTACACAAACTAAAGCTAATCCTACCCATGATAACTATAAACTCTGGTCAATAAAAAAAGAGAGAACACATACCAATAAAACAGCAGTGTAGAGAAGAACAGGTGGATAGCACATACACAATAGGTTTGCATTGGAGCTAAGGACTCCGGAGACTAGAGAACTTGAATCTCATATAATAGGCTGCAAGTACAGCTATGCATTATGCAGAGGGAGATATTATTATTATACTAGTTAGCAAATTTACTTGCCTCCTTCAGAGAGAGATATTATCTTCATATTCCAAAGCTATTTGCTATATAAACATCCACAAAAAGTTTTAAATACAAACCCTCAGTGTATTTGCTTGTAGGGCTCCAAGATGAAATGAATACCTAGTTAAATATGATTTTCAGGTAAACAATTTATTTTAGTGTAAATATGTCTCCTACAGTATTTGTGATACACCTACACTAAAAGTTACTCATCGTTTATCTGAAATCCAAGTTTAAGTGAGCATCCTCTGCATTTATTTACCAAAATGGCTCTTACAGTTGTTTGAAAGGCGTATCAAAATGTCAGAGAGCCATGGAGAATTGTTTACCAGTAGGGAGCTGCCGAATTTTGTTTTTTGTTTTTGTGATTTTCCTCCAAGGCAGGCCTCAGTTGCTAACCTGAGAAGATACCAGGATAGAAATTCCACCATCTCTCTGGACTGAGGAAAATCAGAAAAAGAGCCCAGGGGCGCCTGGGTGGCACAGCGGTTAAGCGTCTGCCTTCGGCTCAGGGCGTGATCCTGGCGTTGTGGGATCGAGCCCCACATCAGGCTCCTCTGCTATGAGCCTGCTTCTTCCTCTCCCACTCCCCCTGCTTGTGTTCCCTCTCTCGCTGGCTGTCTCTAACTCTGTCGAATAAATAAATAAAATTAAAAAAAAAAAAAAGAAAGAAAAAGAGCCCAGGCAGGCTGGAGAGAGAGAAGAATATCCAAGAGAAGGGAGAACCAGAGAAAGGTGTTCCAAATGTCTATCAAAAGATTCAAAAAATTCTCAGTCTTGTCCCCAAACTATGCATGCACAGGAGAAACCCGAAACACCATATTAAAAAAATGCCAAAGTGAGATTTGATTTCCTGCTCACAGAAGGTGAGATAGCTTTAAGTCTGACTCTAACAAGACTGACTGCTAAAATAGAAACCCCAACATGCTCCAGCCAATTGGAAACCAGAGTCTAAACAACATACAATTACAACGCCCAGGGTACAATTTAAAAGCATTCAGTAATCAATAAATTAAGAGTAAAAAGGATATCTCGACCTTTTCTCAAGAAAAAAAAAAATCAAAATATGCCAAAGCTTGATTACTTAGATGTAGCTATCAGAAAACAATAAAAACAAAATGAAACAAATCCTCAAAACAATTCTTACAACCATGCTCTTTGAAGCAAAAAAGAAAACATACAAAATAAATGAAAAGAAATCTCGCGAGAGAAAATAAAAACAATTCTGGAATGAAAACTAGAAGTTTGGTTTTAAAAATATAATAGATGGGCTTAATAGCAGAATAGAAATAACAAAAACATCAGGAACTTCAAAACTGAATTATGCACTTTGAGAGGCACAAAGAAAAAAAATGCAAAGAAGGACAGACTTCAGAAACTCTGGGACAAAAGTTCTAACAAATGAGCAATTGGAGCAAACCTCAAGGGGTGAGAAATTGGGACAAAATAGTATTTGAAGAAAAATGGCTGAAGTTTTCCAAAATTAGGGAAAAATATAAATTAAGAGTAAGGACTGGTAAGAGTAAATTCAAAGTGAACCAAGCATAGACATGTCATGATCAAACTGCTGAAAATCCAAAGATAATGAAAGTATCTGGAAAGAAGCAAGAGGAAGAAGGGCAGAATACCAGAAGAAAGCTTGGACTTTTGGGAAAAGTTAAGTGGATACAAAATGCCAAGTATCTGGGTAAATACAAAGGATTATCCATTTCCCTCTTAAGTTGTTTAAAATGTACATGATAATTTGAAGCAAAAATTCTAGTCTAGTAGGAATTAAGGAGGCCTGTGATGTGATGAACACTGGGTGTCATACTCAAATGAGGAATCATTGAACACCACATCGGAAACTAATGAAGTACTATGTGTTGGCTAATTGAATTTAAATAAATAAAAAAGTTGCCTACTACACAGAAAAAAAAAGTTCTAGTGTTGGGATTCATGGTTTCAGCTCTAACATGTAAGGAGCTTGGAAATTGTCACTCTCATCTTTACAAGAGAAATCTGGAAAAACTGTAAATAATGACTGTCTTGGACGCATCAAAGAACTGAGGTTTCTGGGGAAAATGCTACCCTGAAGTCTTGAAAGACAGGAGCATCCAGATAGACACAAGCAAAATCAGCTTGCCTAGAGCAGAAGCCACTTATGGCCTAAATTGATAGGAATACTTAAATGGTCGTTGTGATGAACTGCTGGAGGCTGGGTGTGGACTATCAGGAAGGTGAAAAGTACTTGGGGACCACATCCTAGGAGGGTCCCAACACTTTTTTTGGCTTTACCTCCAGTAGCAATCAACCATGTCCTTCCAGTGAAAATACAAGAAAGATTCCTTCATACTTCTGGAAGGAGGAAGGAAAAAGTAATCATTATTAAATACAAATCCAATATTAGAGTTGGCAACATGAACATGTTTCTGTCTAATACAACTAGCCAATCAGGCAAAAAATCAATAAAAATACATACAACCTCAACAGACTATCAACCAACTCATCAATTTGACATTTATAGAATATTTCACCCAACAGAAAGCACTCTTCTCACATAGAATATTCACAACATAGTACACATTTTGGACCTTAAAACACAACTAAACGTGTAAAATTACATAAATGACGCAAACTGTGTTCTAAGATAACAGTGGAATTAAGTGAACTCAAAAGAAAGACAGCTGTAAAATCTGGAAGTATTTGGGAAATAATGTACTTCAGATAACACATTTGTGAAAGATTTGAGAGAAATTTGAGTATCTTTAAAACAAAAATGTCAATGAAAATGTTTGGGATGCAGTGAAATAAATGTTTAGAGAGGAATTTATAACACTAAATGCATGCATTATGAATGATATAAAATAGATAATCTAGAATTCTAGCTTCAGAAACTATAGAAAAAAACCAAATCACTTCTAAAACAAGATGAAGAAAAATAATAAAAGAGCAAAAACCAATGAAATTGAAAACAGGGAAATGGAGAAAAGTCAATGAAGCCAAAAGATGATTCTTTGAAAACGTCAATTGATAAACTTCTAGAGCACTAAATGAAGGAGATGGGAGAGGAGGGGAGTGACACTAGTCCCATGGTCATTAAATAATTAATAAAGGAATACTCCATGCTCACAATTTTGACAATTGGATGAAATAATATAATTTTTTAAAAGATACAAACTACTAAAACGCACAGAAGAAATAGGCTTATAGCTATTAAAGAAGTTGAATCCATAAATAACCTTTCCAAAACAAAACACAAAGCCCAGATGTATTCACAGATCAATTCTACCAAACATCTAAGGAATATATATTACCAATTTAATACAATCCATACCAGAAAATAAAAGCAGCAAGAATACATCCTAACTCATTATGAATGCACATTAACCTAATATCAAAATCAGATGACTATTACTAGAAAATAAGACCACAATCCAGTATCTCTCATAAGCATGGATAGAAATATCTTAACATATTAGCAAATTAAATCCAACATGCCTAAAAAGAATTAGACATCATAATTTGGTGTATCTTATTCCAGCTACACACAGCAAGTTAAATATTTGAAAATCATTCAAGGTAATCCATTATATCAAAAATCTAAAGAATACAAATTATTTAATCATATGAAGTGAGACACAATAAGTATTTGACAAGATCCTTATCTGCTTGTAATTAAAAATAAATTACAGCAATCTAGGAATAAAGAGGAACCACCAATTTGATAAAGAATTCTAAAAACACCTAGGGCTAAATCATAGTAAATAGTGAGAAATTGGATGCTTTCTCCCTAAGATTAAGATCAAGGCAAGAAAGTCTTTTTCACCATTTCTGTTCAACATTATACTGGAAATTCTAGCCAGTGCAATAAAAATATAAGAAATAAAACTTATGAGAAGCAATTTTCAAAAAATTTTTTGATAACATGATGATCTATGTAGAAACCTGAAGAGAATTTACACCAAAACTCCTGGAATTGAGGATAGCACATATCAGGATACAACATTAAAATACAAAAGTGGATTACTTTCTAATATACCAGTTATGAACAACTGTCATGTGAAATTTTTACAAAGACATCACTTGGCATAGCACTAAAAAAATTAGGCATAAATTTAACACAATATGTACTGAATTATATGTGGGAATAACAACACTGATGAAAGAAATGAAAGAACTAAGTAAATGGGGAAATATTCTTTGCAAATGCACTGAATTGGAAGATTCCATATTGTTTGGATATCAATTCTTTCCTACTTGATCTATAGATTCAATTCAATCCCAAATATAATCACAGCAAGTTATTTTGTAGACACACAAATTTGAATGGAAAGCATAAGATCCTGTATAGCTGACACAAAAATGAAGAACAAACAAACATGGAGGACACAGAGCGTATGATTTAATGGCTGCCTATAAAGCCTCAGTAATCAGGAAAAGGGTGTTGGCAAAATAATCGATGGTAGACTAGAGAGTCCAGAAGAGACACAGCTATAGTTTACTAGTTTTGACATGCAAACGAAATTCAATGGTGAAATGATAATTTAAAATAAATGATTCTCAAACAATTAAACATCCATATGCCAAAAAACTAAACTTGACGCATACCTTACACTTTCACAAGAATTCAAAATAGAGCATACATATAAACGTAAAATGCAAAACTATAAAACTTCTAGAAGAAAATATAAGGGAAAACCTATATGACCTCGGAATGAGGTTTTGGACACATTAAAAGCATGGTTAATTAAGGGAAAAAACTGGTATGTTGCACTTTATTTAAATTAAAATTCAGAGAATGGGCTTACAGAAGCCACACACTGCAAGGAAATACTTTAATATTTTTTTAAAATTTTATTTATTCATTTGTCAGAGAGAGAGAGCGAGTACAAGCAGGGGGAGTAGCACACAGTGGGAGAAGCAGGCTCCCTGCAGCAGTGAGCCCCACACGGGACTTGACCCTAGGGACCATGACCTGAGCTGAAGAAATATGCTTAACCAATTGAGCCACAAAACATCTCACTTTTCAGTATTTTTGACACAAATATCTGACATATATCTGACAAAAGACGTGTACCAAAATATATAAGGATACTTAAACCTTAACAGTAACAAATTTTTTTAAGTGAGCAAAAGATTAGAAGATGTATCACACTAAATAGCATGTACAGATGGCAAACAAGCCACAAAACCATTTTTCATCAGGGAAACATAAAACAATAAGGTATTACGACGCACCTGACAGGCAATAATAATAATAATTAATAATAATAATAATAATAAAGCTGGTGAATATGTAGAGCAACAGAAAGTCTCATTGATCATTGATGGGAATTCAAAATGGTAGAGCCACACTGCAAGACCCTTAATTAGTTCCGTACAAAAATAATCGTGGTCTTACCATCTCACCCAGCAATCATATTTTTAGGTATTTGTCCAAATGATTTGAAAACTTATGTTCACACAAATACTTGTAATGTTTGTGGCAACTCCATTCAGAAGCAATCAAGATGTTCTTCAATAGGTAAAAGGATAAAAAATCTGTGGCAAATCAAGGAGTGGAATGCTATTCAGGCTTAAAAAAAAGAATATACTATAAAGCAATGGAAACTATAGTTGAATCTTAAGTGCACACTGCTAGGTAACGGAAGCTAGTCTGGAAAGGCTCCATACTGTATAGTGCAATTTATATTTTTGAAAAGGCGTAACTATGGAGAAAGTCAACAAATCAATGGTTTCTTATATTTTTTGCAGGGGAGGGTTGAATACATGTAATGTAGGAGATTTTTGAGTGATGGAACTGGTTTGTGTGATACTGTAATGGTGGATACATGACACTTCATTTGTGAAAACCCATTGAGCTCTAGGGCAGAAAGACTGAATCTTTTGGTATGCAAATAGAAAACCAATTGAGATGCAGAGACATCAAGCAAATCACAGGATGATGTACTGACTGTGACAACAAATCAGTTAACTTTATGTATGAAGAACATCCCTGAAGGGGATTTGCAAATGTGTTGACCTAGGTCGCTTTTGAAATGTGAAGTCTCTAAGACTAAAGGCAAAGAAACTGTGCATTTACCTTGTCCTCCACTTGGTAAAGCTGTTTCACACAGGAGTATAGGTTAACAATACCCATGCTTCTGTGCACACATACTAAAATTAACAGTTAAGAAAAGTCATGGTAAGTATGGCAAAAGTACACCAGAGCCAACTAAGAGATCCCAATGGCCAAAGTTGGAGGAATTTGAGCAGAAAATAAAGAATTATTGGACTATAACAAAGTATAAATATCAATAAATCCATACTAATGTAAGTAGTATAATAAAATATAAAAAGTGACTAAACAAATGAATTAATGGGGCTACACAAATATCCATCCAGAAGAACTCCAAATAACATACACAGACACTCCAGCCTCACGAAAGTGGTGCATAAATCCCCACTGAGAGTGGGGTGTGCCTAGTGACTTTCTTTCAGAGGATGTAGTATGAAAAGTGGAGAAAGATCTTTTTTTTTTTGGAGAGAAATTTAAATTTATTGACACTTGTTTTATTGTCCAGAATATGATCTCTAGTAAAGATTTCTTGCGCGCCTAAAAATGTGATTTTTCTCTGGTTATTGAGGGCAAAAGTCAATTAATTTGGCTAATACTGTTATAAAAAGCATGGATACTGTAATAGATATTTTCACCTAATTTCTCTTCAAATATTGAATGACAAAAATTAATATTTCCAATTATAAATAAAGATTCTATTTCTTCTCTCAGTTTTTTTCTTTAGTTTTTATTTCGTGAGATTCCAAGCTTTGCTATTAGGTCCATTTCTACTTAGGTTTTATTTATCTTCTTGATACACTGTCCTTTTAATATAATAAAATACCAATTTAATCGCTGGTAATATTAGAATCTACATTTTCTGAAATTTATATAGCCACTAGAGCTTTTGTAATACTATAACCATTTGGTCAAATTTGACCTACCTTCTGTTTTGTAATAAATTATTAAAACATAGCTATGCCCATACATTCATGTGGTGTCCATGGTCCTTTCTCTAGTACTATGGTAGACTTACTACTTCATTACAATGGAAACCTTATAATTTGCAAAAAATCTAAAATATTTTATTTCTTTATTCAGGAAAAAACTCATATCTAATTTAAGCTCCTCATTTTGACATTTTATTCATATACACTAGAATCACTTTTTTATCTCCCAGTTCACCAACTCATATTTTTTCCACCCACTCATATTGATAGAAAAAAAAAACAACTGAACTAAGGAAAAGTACAGCTATTTAGTAATACGGTGGTTATTGTGTTCTTTTTTAGCTCAAAAAATTTTAAGGAAGTCGCAATCTAGAAAAGTGGGACAATTTCTATAATTAAGTTTTTGTTTTGTTCTTTTCCTTAATTGACATCACAAAAAATGTTAATTATATAGTCAGATATTTCAACTAGAGTGTGTTTAACCAAACTAAACACTAAAATATTTACATATGTATTATACTTAAGAGGCCAGAATTGCTTTAATACCAAAATGAGACAAAGACATTGTAAGAAAACTATGTAGATAAACATAGATGCAAACACCCTCAACAAACTATTATCAAATCTAATCCATCAATGTATAAAAAGTTAGTGCGACAAAGTGAGATTTATCCCAGGTACCGAAGGCTGGTTCAACGTTTGAAATCAGTTAATGTAATCTATCACATCAACAGGCTAAAAAAGAAAAAAAATCATATGATCATATCAATAGATGCAGAAAATGCATTTGACAATATCCAACACCTATTCATGATAAAAACTCAGTAAACTAGGAATAGAAAGGAATTTACTTAATTGATGAAGACTATCTACAAAAAAGCTGCAGTCAATATCTCACTTAATGGTATAAACTTGAAACTTTCCGGTTAAGATCATGTATAAGCCAATAATATCCCTTCTCAACACTTTTTTTTCAGTATTATACTAGAAGTTCTGGTTAGCACAAGAAAATGTATACAGATTAAGAAGCCTTGAGGAAACAAAATCATCTTTGTAGCTGACATAATTTTCTATATAGAAAATATAAAAGAATTGACAAAAATATTCCTGCAACCAATAAATTTTTATTAACTCTTCTCAAAAGTGAAATACTTTAATGAATAAAACCAAGAGTTTATGAACAAAGTCCATATCAGGAAAACTGTAAAACTGATGAACAAAATCAAAGAACTAAATAAAGAGATAGTCCATGTATATGGGTAGGAAGACTCAATATTATCAAGATGTCAGTTCTTCCCAACTTAATCTATATATTTGATGCAATCCCAACTAAAATCCCAACAATTATTCTGTGGATATTTGACAAACTAATTTAAAAGTTTACATGGAGTGCCTAAAAACTGCCAACATAATATTTAAAGAGAAGAACAAAGTTGGAGGACAGACATTCCTGGACTTTAAGACTTATCATAATGCCACAGTAATCAAGACACTATGGTATTTGGAAAAAGAATGGACATATAACTAAAACAGAGTAGAAAGCCCAGAAGTAGATACACAAAGTCAATGGATTATTGATCAAGGAGCAAAAGCAATACAATGGAGCAAAGATACCTTGTTCAACAGATGGTGCTGGAACAACTGAGCATCCACACGCAACAAGAAAATGACCATAGACACAAACCTTTCACCCTTCACAAAAATTAACTGAAAATGGATCATAGACTTACATGTGAAACACAGAAATATAAAACTATTACAAGATATCACAGGAGAAAATCTAGATAATCTGAGGTATGGCCATGATATTTTAGATATAACACGAAAGGCACAATTCATGAAAAAAGTAATTGATAAGCTAGACTTCATTAAAGCTAAAAACTTCTTTGCAAAAGAGTGTCAAGAAAATAAGATGACTAGCCACAGACTGGGAGTAATATTTGTAGAAGGTACATCTGATAAAAGACTGTTATGATATATATGTATATATAATGTATATATTATATGTGCATATATGCGCACGTACATACATATGTATATATACATGTTTATATATGCACACATATACACATCTGTATATACATGTGTATATATGTGTGTGTACACACACACACACACACAAATACATATGTATATGTGTGTAATTTTTCAACTCATCAAGAAAAAAATCTAATTAAAAAAATGGGCCAGGGGCACCTGAGTCGCTCAGTCCGTTGAGTGTCCAACTCTTGGTTTCAGCTCAGGTCATGACCTCATGGGTCCTGAGACAGAGCCCTGTGTTAGGTTCTATACTTGGTGGGGAGTCTGCTGAAGGATTTTCTCCCTCTCCCTCTGCCCCTGCCCCTCCCCACTTGCTCACATCCATGCGCGCATTCTCTCACTCTCAAAGAAATAGATCTTTAAAATCTTAAACTTCAAAATCTTTAAAAAATGTTTAAAAAATGGGCCAAAGACTTAACACAGATGGCAAATAAGCTTATGAAAGGATATTCCAAATCATATATCATCAGTGAAATGCAAACTAAAATGAGATAGTACTATATACCTATTAGAATGACTAAAATCTAGAACACTGACACCACCAAATGCTGGTGAGATTGTGGAACACAGGAACTCTCATTCACTACAATGGAAATTCAAAATGGTACAGTCCCTTTGGAAGACAGTTTGAAAGTTGGTTAAAAAACAAACCATACTCTTACTATTTGGTCCAGCAGTTGTGCTCCTTGGTATTTACTCAAAGAAACGATAAACTTCTGTCCACACAAAAGTATATGCTTGGATGTTTATAACCAACTTATTCATAATTGCCTAAACTTGGATACAAACAAGATCTCTTTCACTAAGAGAATGGATAAAATGGGATATATCCAGATAATGGAATGTTACTCAGTTTTAAAAGAAATGAGCTATCAAGTCATGAAAATCCATGAAGAACCTTAAATGTAATGTTACTAAGTGAAGGAAATCAATCCGCAAAGTCTACATACTGTGCAATTCTAACTATATGACATTCTAGAAGTGGCAAAACTATGAAAACAGTAAAAAAAAAAAAAAAAATCAGTGTTGCCAGATACTGGGAAAGAAGAATGAACAGGAGAGCAGAATTTTAGGCAGTATGAAAATACTCTGTGTCATACTACAGTGATGACTACAAGTCACTATACATTTGTTCAAACCCATAGAATTACAAGATCAAGAGTGAACTGTATGGAAACTATGGACTTTGGGTGATTGTGTGTCAATGTAGGTTCATCAACTGCAACAAATATTAACACTTTGGTGAAGAATATTAATAATAATGGGGAAGATTAGGGATGTGTAGGGGCAGGAGGGGATATGGGGAATATCTATCTTTTAAATTTTTCTGGGGAACTAAAACTGTTCTAAAAATGAAGCTTTAAAAGATATTTTCATATCATCCTTATTTTGAAGGACATTTATGTTTATTAGGATTCTAGATCATATTATTTTCCTTTTATCACTATAAAGGTGTTAATATTTTAGAGTTTTTTGGAGATAAAAAAGGCAAGTAAAAATACAATTGCAATGTTTTTAGTAAGTGAAATATCACATATACACACAAACTTCTTTATTGGAAGTATACCATGTGGTCTTCTAAATAACATTAGGAGTATCTGAAAAATCTTTCATAATAAGCTAGTACCTAAATGAACTTTAAGGGAGAAACTTGGCAAGCAATGAAGGTTAGAGTTGATATTTTAAGTAGCAAAGATCTCTAAACTATTCAAGTGAAAGGGAAGAAAAAAGACATATTCAGAAAAAATTCACATGGCTCAGTTTGAAGCATAAAGTTCAAAAGAGCAATGACAAGAGACCTGTCTGCTACATATACTAAAGATTTTAAACACTCACCTGAACATGGCAAGGATTCACTAAAGAATGTAAACAGCTTTGAATATATTAGGCTTTCATTTTTAATGGATTTTGTGGGTGACTGATTTAATAAGGTTAAATTTAAGGCAGGCACACTGAAGAAAGGGATTGCAGTAAGGAAATTGCTAGAGTTATCTGAACAGAAATAACCAAAATTTAAAACACAGCACAGATTATAGAGAATGCATATAAATTAATATGATGTCATCAGATATTAAATATACAAAGAGTGAAAGAGATAGGAGATAAATCTACAATGGTGAGCACATTTGTGGCCTTTAGGACTTGACATATGAGGGTGCTAGTCGGTGAGATGGAGATTAACAAAGTACAGGAGAAGGAGGAAAATAAGTTCATGAAGAGTCCATTAAAACCTGCTGTTCCTATTTATAGGCAACTGAGTATGTAGATCTGAAGCTCAGAAAAGCTATCTGGATGGCAGAAGTGTGCTTGGAGCATACATTGTGGTCACCAATATCTTTGGTATCATGAGATCCCATAAGGAAGAGTGAGAAGTCATCCAAGGGGGAATAAAACCCTAAGAAACACTAGCATTTCTGATACAGTTACAAGAGAAGCCTGCAAAGCATTCTGAGAACAATCAGCCAAACAGACAGAGCTAAATTAAAGGAGAGGGTTGTCCTGAAAGCCAAAGGAAGAGAGTGTTTCCAAGAACAAATGAGCATTGACAAAAGAGCAAAATCAAGATCTTTGAACCTGTAGAGACGGTTTTAAAAGGGGATATAGAGAACTATAAGATACCTTGCTACGTAGAGATGAATCTGGTTCAGAGAATAGATGAGTTCTTTTGATCTGGGAAAATTCCTTAAGCCTGTACCTTAGTTTCCTCATTTGTAAAATTATTATAGAACTAGAAAAAGATTCCAGGTAGGTTAACGCAAACAGCTCATATATGTAAAATGTTTAAGCAATACCTAATCAATAGTGTGTGTTATATACGTATTTGCCATAACCTGAATTTTTGTTTCCCCCTTGGATCTACTGCTGTGATTGGGGGAATTTTTTTTTTTTTGCTAAAATCATAGAAATCCATTTCTCTATAACTTATAATTTTAATGTTTTTGAAATTTTTTTGAATACATACACTATAATCCGTGTCATATCCTTGAATGTTAATAGTACTGACTCCTATCATAGCACACCAGGATGCTTTGGGAGGAAGTACAATTACCAAATGTGACTGGAGTTTATTACTGCCAGAGAATGTGCCAGATTTCCTCTTATCTCTCCAAACCATGCACCCTAGGTACAGCTAGACTAGGTGGTTAATCCCTATGCCACAGATAATTACAGGATAGATGTTGCGGTAACTGAGGGGGTTGGTGCTGGACCACTTAACCTTTGAAGAAGTGGGTTTCCTCTGAGCTGCGCTTGGGAAGATATGTTCTATGTCCTTTAAGGATCTCCCAGTTTGACTAATTCCACCTTCATTGCATTATGCCAATGACATGAAATGGGCCACAGTTGTTGAGTGGGTATATTGAAACTCATGTAACTTTATCTATCAAGAGGTTATTGATGACAGTGTAGGAGCAATTTGAGTGGAATAGTCAGATAAAAAGCAACAGTGCAATAGTTTTTGGAGAGCTAAGAAGCAAAAACAGTGTGTATAGCCTGTTGGTGAAAGGAATGGTGATATCAAGTAGAAAACTGGCAAGTGATGTATGATTGAAGGGCAGTTCTCTTTAGTAAGAAAAGGATCTTTACAATGGGGGGAATTTAAATTCTGATGAGAAAATGTGAAGAGAGAAAAAAGAGAGGAGAAAGAGAATAATTTAGAGAAGTCTCTAGGAAGAAAATTAAGACAGATCTAGATTAGAGACTAAGGGATGAACATTAGACTCAAGGAATGACCTCACACAATATAACATACAGGACTCAGGAATAGAAGATCCCAGAGAATACAGAGTAAGTTCTTACTTTTGACAGAAATTGTTCTAAATCCCAAGCTTGGCTTTAATCACTTTCTGCTCATTTTACAAATGAGTTAACCAAAGTGTGGAAGACTTATATAATACCTGAGGTAATATAGCAAATATGAAATGGAGCCATGGTTTGAAATCAGACAGATGAGCTCCCAAACTCTGTCTTTTGCTTTTATCCTGGATTAAAAACTGATGAATACAGGTAGATAGAAAGTAGAAACGGAAGAATATGAATACAGACAAAATATGGAAATATGGACAAGAAATTGAATGCGCTGATATCTCTTCCTGTCTGATGATTTATACATTACCCGTAATATAGGAGCCCCTGGTTACTGAGTTTATGGCAAGATGCTAAAATAAGTGATTTTAAGGTGGGTATTCAGATTGATAGAGATACAATTATTATTAGTTTAAAAAAAAAAAGGAAATGATGTCAAGAGCCTTGAAGATATTAGCCAGGGAATCAATAAAATACTGGGTCAGAAAATTTCCTGAATAGGAAATTGAAAGAAAACCACTAAAAGATCCAGAAGATACATCAAGAGCAGTCCTTACTGTTAAACATTTGGCTCAAATGAACCAGTGATAGAGGAGCTGAAATAGGGATTGTGTTCAGAAGTGAGACAACTCCTGCGAATGTGGTCAGGAGAGTGGTCATATGAAGAGGAATGAAAGTCTGGATAAAAGGACGTCATATCTACTGTGGTCATTGTAAATAGAATATCGGTGAACCAAAAGTCTTTTTATTTTAGTAATAATGTTGTTGGTGCTATGTATTTGCAAATTTTAGTATATTCAAATATTTATTTTCAAAAGTATTTTTCATTACCATTTTTATGTTTAAGAAAATCTTTGCTAACCTAATAGAAACATTCATTTCTCTCCTAATGTATAAACTTCCTTTCACATAGTCCTTATGCCATATGAAGTTTATTTTTTCATTTAAGGAAAAATTTTCATATTTAGACAATATTCTAAACTCAATTTAATCAATTATTCAATTAACACCCTTACCTCCAAACTCCAGATTTGTGAAGTTTGCATTCACATATCAAAGTCCTACACCCTTTCCTTAACACTGTTCTACTCACTTTTCTCCCCCCCCCCAAAGATTTTATTTGAGAGAGAGAGCGCAGAGAGAGTGAGAGGGAGAAGCAGACTCCCAGCTGAGCAGAGCCTGATGTGGGGCAAGATCCCAGGACCCTGAGATCATGACCTGAGCTGAAGCAGACATTTGACCAACTGAGACATCCAGGCGCCCCATCTACTCCCTTTCTGATACTCACTTTTCAGGAAGAGGATGAAGAACAAGGAGCAGAGGTGCCCCAGCTGCTGCTTCCTGGAGCAGACCCACATTACCCATAGACCCACAGTGGAAACAACTGTCCATCCCGCCAAGGTCAAGGTCACTTCAACTCTTGCCAAACTGCAGAAGCACACATTAAAATACATACTTGTTGTTTGAAAGTATTGAGTGTTGGGATGGGGTGTTGCTATTTGGCATGCAGCATTATTGAAGATAAACGGATACAACATTTGTTAACAAAAGTATTGAAGCTAATCAGAAAAAAAAAAAAAGGTAAGAATTCGGAATAGGTGATATTTACCTTGGGACAGAATTCAGGTTAGGAAACTAATATAGGAGACCAGAAAAGTAGTTTCTTGCTTGCTCAATAAATTTCTAATTCTACATATTTTATCTTGCAGTTCTATATTCTTTTGATGTTTATATATAGATTCTGAAGCTTGTTAAAACCTTTTTTCTTGTATTCTTGTCTACCCTTTCTTCTATTGGACATGGGCTTCTTATGACATCCTATTCTGCTAGTTCCAAAATCTTGATCATCTGTGGATCTGCATGTACTACTTGTTTTTATCCTGATAATCTGTCATTGTTTATTTTTTTTAAATATATCTAGCAAAAAAAATTCTTTTCTGCCAGGATTTCTGTATAAAAGCACCATAAGAAATCCAAATGATATCTTCTGCTAGCGCTAGTCATCTTCATTCTTTCAGACATTTAGAATAAGAAGCTGATTGTCTCCATCCAAGCAGAGACGGATCTGGGGTTAGAGTTTGGCTGGATTTTAATATGATTCTGTCAGCTTCTAGGATGTCACGATCCCTACCGCCCTGCTATGCTCTTGACTGAGAGTCAGGACCATCTCACTCGCCTCAACTAAGGGAAGAATCAAGAGCTCATTCCAATTCGGAGACCCAATTCATCTAATCCTTGTTTTAGATGTTCAGAAATAGGATTTTTTAATCCATTTGTGTTTTTCTAAGTGTTGCCATGGGAACACTAAATTTCCTCAATCTACTATATCAGAAACAGAAGTTTTGAATATCTCCTGAGAGCTTATCCAAAGTGTCAGTTTAAAGATAACATCTTGCGAGACAAAGACATTGTCCCTCAGAACGTGTTATAAACTCGGAGGAATTTGCTGTAATGTAGGGATGCAATTCTAATTGTCTAAAAAATCCAGTTCTAGGATGCAAGAGGTAAAAGTAGAGTGACGTCTCTCACCATCACATCCATGCCTCACTTGGGGAATTTTTGCCTCTTATCTGTCACTTTGGTAGATTAGATGTCCTGGTTCTGGGGATGCTGGAGGTGGGGCAAAATTCATTAAAATTTAACAGACTATGGGTTCAAGCCTAAGTACAGCTGCCACCAGGCTAATTTTGTCTCTCCTTTGTATAGGCTTCAGGCAAGGAAAGGAATAGCCATTCTGGCAGGGATGACTGACTGTTTATCATGAGAACATAGGGTTTTTGCTATATGATGGGGACATGGACAAGCCTGTCTCAAAAATCAATAGATTTACTAAGATACGGTGCAAGGAACCATTTGAGCAACTGCAATCTGACCAGTGTAAAAGGACTGCAGTGTTGGGGTGCAGAGTGGCTATCTGGCATGCAGCACTATGGGTGGGATAGGGATAGGTGCGCCTGTTTCATTCTTCAGAATAAGCAACGTACAGTAACAGAAGTACTTTGTTGCACAGGAGAGGAATCTAGAATGGATGGTAGAGAGGGGAGTAACAAATCTAATTCATGACCTTGGGCCCAACTGCAGGTGGTCATATAGTAACTGTGACTGGCTATTACCCTGCAACATCAGAGGAAGAACAGACTAGATTCAATGGGGCTCTGAGTGAACCTAAGCAACGCAAAGGGTGGGGCTTAAGTAGATGCTATTGGTGCATCTTGTATCCTCTAAACATCAAACTATATATTCCGAAGGCTGCCTACACACCAACTATCTATTCCTCTCTGCCTGGGTTTTCTGGCTAAAAGAGCATGCTCAATCTGTGTGCAGAGATAGCTGCACCTGTTGGAGAGTTACTGTCCCCACAATCAATCCTCATCCACAAAACTGGTCAATAAAATTTCTCTTCAACCTTCTCATGTCTTGTACTGTTTTCTTAGTCCCCTAGAGAATGGATCTCCAGTTCCCAGAAGCAATACACATTCTGGCGAAAGTCCCTTTATTGGCTTCCTTTCCTCCTGTCTCACATTTTCACTCATTTACTCATATTTCCTTGGCACATGTGCCAAATAAACTACTTGAACTGAAATTATTTTATCAGGATCTGCTCCTGAGGATTCTGCTCCAAAATAAGACAATTTAGCTTGACAATTTTGGCTGTTCCGATTTGTAGTATTAAAAATAATTATTAACTTACGTTAAAAAAACACTATAGTAAGCTCATAAAATTTAAAATAAATTCAAAACAAACAAAAATACCAGAAATGTTAATTAGCAAATGCTAAAAGTAATAAAATAGGATAATTATTTAATAGTTGATGGGGGACATTAGGTATGCACTATAAAAATATTTCCGTATCATATGAAAATTCTAGATAAGTTAGATTCTTAAATAAAATTGAGAATGTAAATTACTAGATGATCAAACAGATGAAAATGCTGCTAAATATAAGAGCAAGATTTCCTAAACCAAAGGTGAATTTAGGATCTATGAAATTATTTTAAGAAAATAAGTTAATGGGGCGCCTGGGTAGCGCAGTCGTTAAGCATCTGCCTTCGGCTCAGGGCGTGATCCCAGCATTGCGGGATCGAGTCCCACAAAGGGCTCCTCCGCTGGGAGCCTGCTTCTTCCTCTCCCACTCCCCTGCTGTGTTCCCTCTCTCACTGGCTGTCTCTCTGTCACATAAATAAATAAAATCTTTAAAAAAAAAGATAAATAGGTTAAAATAAATTGTAAAAGTCTATCAAAAGTACTAAAAGAAAAAATCAAATAGAAACATACTAAGTTTTATTACTGGCAATTAAAAATATCTGCTATAACACATGATAACATATATATCATAACCTGATTTGGAAGTATTGGATGAAGAAAGCATTATGGTAAAAAGTATAAAATTTTATTAATATAAAAATAAAAGATGTACCAGCTCAATGAAAATGAATTAACAAAATACTCTTCCAAATCAATTTGTACCTTTAAAACTATGATAGGATATATTACTTGTAAGATACGGCATAGTTTTACCTGGAACTTAAACTCTGTGAGAGCAAATACCTAAGGGCAGCTCAGTCATACTTGCAAAGGATAATATAGTGTGACTTTCTCTACAAAGTATCTTGGCTTCCTATGAAGTTATTATAGTGTTAGTATGGTATTGGCCTAAGATTTAGAATAAAATGACCCATCAATAGATTCCTGTATCCATAAAATTTTTATAAAGATGGAGATTGCTTGTAGATCAGCTAGGAAGGACATACCTTTTACTAAACGATGGTGGGGAAAAAGCGTTACCTGTATGGAGCTAATATGCATACTTAACCTCACATCATACATAAAAGTCAGTTTAATTTGGATTCATAGTGTAAATGAGGAAAGGAAATCTTTGAACAGTTAGGAAATATAGGATGATATCTTGTTATACCAGGGAAAGGAAAACTTTCTTAATAGAAAATATTGATCATTAAGTTTAGAGTTTTTAAAATTATATATAATGACTGTATAGAGAGTTGTTTAGAAAGTGGCAAACAACTTCAAAGAAAAATGAATGAAAGACACGAAAAAAAGCAATTTACGAAGGAGAAAATACAAAAATTCCAGAATCTTGAAAGTTTACCGATCTTATTAATTATGTAAAACATCTGTTAAACCAGAAAAACATTCCTTACACTCATACCAGATGAGCAAAACCTAAGATTTATGTCAATTCCCCTTATGGTCAGGGGTGTGTGAGTATTGTAAAAATTGCTCTTATATGCTGGATTACATTAACCAATCACAAAAAACCCACAGAATTAGGAGATTTAGAGTCTCATTTTTCTTGACCTTCTTGATTTTAGTTTTCCATTGAATACTATGACAATATAGCTATTGTTTGTTTTTTATTTTTAATAGCTTTTTTTTTTAATTTCAACTACTGATTTACAGAATCTGGTAGGTTGTGTTTTCTCCAGGAACAGGGAAAGTGATTCAGTATATACCCTTAGATTGGCGTGTGTGTGTGTGTGTGTGTGTGTGTGTACATATGGTAAAATACGTAACATGAAATCCCCTTCACTGCTTTTATAAGAACTTTTCTAATTTCTTCACATAGCTCTTTAATTTTCTCAGGTGCTAATCATGTTTCTGATTTTCTTCAGTAGGCACCAGCCCAGTTGAAACTTCAGCACATATAAAATAAAAATAAAATAAAGACATAAAATATAGCTAAAAACTTTTTCATTTTTCTTCTACCTTTGCTTGTTGTGGGTCTCCATTTTGACATCTTAAACAGAACACAGAATTTTCTGAATAAGATGTCATAATATAGACACAGCTATGGATTTCATTGAAAATGGTAGATACTTCAAGATGTAATTTATTCTAGACGTTATGTTTTTTGCAATCTCAATTCCCCTCAAGCCTTTTAAGGGACAAGAGGAATTTAATTACATTCACAGTAATTAATTATAGTTACTTTTTATCCACAAATAACATTACAATCTGCTTAAAGATTTTGTTTATTGACTCACTAGTAAATAGAAGTCTTCTAGATGCTAGCTATTTTACAATGTGTTACAATAATTAAAACATAAGCATACCAATTCCCATTTCTGAAATACCTATTATTCTTCACCAATCTCTCACCCTATATCAAGTGTTTAATATTGCCCTAAGATATATTAAAAATGTCTTTTTAAAAATGCTTTGTCTAATAATTTGTAGTTCTGTGTAGCCTGAGAATATCTGTCAATCAGAGAAAGTTACATTTGATTTTAATTGGGATATCTTTAAAACGTAAACATTAAAGGGATACCTTCAAATCCTGCAAATAAATACAGAAATGAATATAAAGATGGTAATAATTGTGGGGATACAGATTTTCATGTATTTCTAATTTTTAAAAATATAATTATTTTAGTTAGAATATTTCAAGTAGAACAGGCAGAAAATACAAAGAATTTTGGAAAGAGGGAGCATAAGTCACCGAGTTACCATAATACATGTATTTTAATTTTATATATTAAAAATACTAGAGTGTAACAAAATATCAATTAAAAAATAAATCTGAATAGACTTGGGGAAAGCATAGAATTAAGTTATTGGAGAATGGATGTTTTTCCCCCTCAGTAAAATCATTCAAATATTTGGTAAAATTTTTAGATATAAAATTAAGTTTGATTTAACCTAAATCCTATGCCCCAATAAATATTAATGTTATCGTTATATAAAATGACATTACAGAATTCCAGAAGTTTCACATTATGTACAACTTCAATAAAAAGTCACTAAGGTTAACTGTATTTAGCTAAATAAAACTTTAAACATCTTTGTGTCAAGATAGCATGACTTAAGATGTGACTTATGACTAGAAAAAGTCATATTAAAATACGATATATAAAAGTTGACCATTTTAAATATGAAATTATTTCATATAAACCAGTATAAAAGTTATAAAAGTCCCATTTGACAATGTAGTAATTCATAGATGCTTTACTTCCAAAAAAAAAAAAAAAACCCAAATGGTTAATGGATGGATCTTCACTAGTAATAATAATGGATAAAATTTAAACAAATATAGAATCAATAATGTGTGACAAATCTAATACTTTGATTTAGAACTATGCTTTAAACAAAGATAGCACATGGAAATAATTTTTTTTTTTTTAAGAAAAAAGCAGTTACACACAGCTATGTCTACATATATCAAGGACTTTGGGCAAGATCACAATCCAGAAATCCCCTTGTAAATATCCTCTTGATAGAATTACAAATTCTCCTAAAATATACTGTATCATAATTTTCACTAATTACAAAGCAATGTATAAAAATGGTTGGAAATAACCTAAATAAAAGAGAAGAAAACCAATAATTTTTATATACCCATGTGATAGGCCCTAGGATTTAAAAAGCTTTCAAATAATATAATGGTATTAGAAAGTAATTACATTTTTAGAAGTGGACCATGTTGAGTAGAAAATATTACGGTATTAGCTATATCAAAAAGTGTTTCTAGAAAAAACTGGAAAAATTTATAAAACTATCCACATAATTGTGCTTTTAGTTTGTGTTTAATACGTATTTTCCATAATAAAAGAATTCTATATTCATAATTACAGTGTCTTTATAAGGGAAGCTCAAAGTTTAACTGCAGCAGTACTCTAGAAACAGTCAGTGGTCAGAGAGCTTGCAGACTTCACTGTGAAAATAGAGTAGTGAGATTAAATCAGGTACAGAGTGAGTAAAAAAGATAATCAAGAAAATAGAAGTTGAGAAATAACCATCAATCAAAGATCAAGGAGGCAGTGAGTAGAGCAGCCAAAACACACCAAACACAAGCGAATTTCCACAAGACAGCTGTTTTCAACAGAAAGCTTACTTTTATTTTTGCCAAATAATGTGGTAGTACAAACCTATGGGACAAATTAATGAATGCTAGGGCAGTGTGTTTGAAGTGTGCTTCATTTAGGAAAAGAAATTGTCAAATAGGTCATAGTTTTTTCAGGTGTTACATGTTGCTGACAGGTTGACTAAAATCCATACGTAGTATGCTTACTTCTTTACTGAAATACATGTACACTAAAAAGGTAATACAAATAAAAATACATATAATTATAAAACCCTACTCTAAAATATTTTGGTGTTCCTGATGTATATCTTTATAACTTTTTGACCTTTCTGTCTGTTTTAAGTGAATCTTACTTGAAGTTTGTTTTCTTTTCAAACTTACTATTCTAGAATTTATTTACAATGTATATATTTAATAGCCTAATAACCAATACATAGAATGACTAAAAATATTCTTCCAAATGGATTCTATAGTTATTGTATCTGCCATATAATATTGTACTCTAAAAAAAACAGACCTACACATATCTTTGCAGGTATAAATGTATCTTCACCCTTCCTGTTTAAGCATGCATACATGCACACACACACACACACACACACGTTTTTATACAGTAGAGTTCTCTTAAGTTATCTGATTAAACGTATTTTAAAAATATTGAATACATATGGCAGTATGTTTTCTGAAAGTTTGGTGCAATTTTACAAAGGTAGCATTAGTATTTGAATAGCAATTTAACTGTAGCTTTAATATATATATTTTACTTAGAATTGCTGAAAATAATGTTCAAGTATATATTCATTTAAAGTGAAAGGGTTTTCTTAAAAAAAAAAGGGGGGGGGCGCCTGGGTGGCACAGCGGTTAAGCGTCTGCCTTCGGCTCAGGGCGTGATGCCGGCGTTATGGGATCCGAGCCCCACATCAGGCTCTTCGCTATGAGCCTGCTTCTTCCTCTCCCACTCCCCCTGCTTGTGTTCCCTCTCTCGCTGGCTGTCTCTATCTCTGTCAAATAAATAAATAAAATCTTAAAAAAAAATAAATAAAGTGAAAGGGTTTTATGTATAATTCATTTACTTAACCAAATATCTATGTTAATCAGATAGGCACAGAGTATATAATCTTGAACAGTTTCTGTTTTCATAGAACTTATCTAAATAATAATAACTATAACAGTACCATCTAGCAGCTATCAAACTATTAAATGAACCAGGAAACAATTTAACTCCTTTACCTACATTAACTAATTTCCCTTCACAGTAATTCTCAGGCATAGGTGTAATTCCCACTTTCCTGAAGAAGGCTCTGTCACAAGTGTGTTAAATAACTTGCCCAAGATTATACTGCATATATGCAGTAAAATGGAATTTGAACACTAATCAAGAAAAAAGGAATTTAACAGTACATGAATATGTTTACTTAAGCTAATGAAGTTAACGTGTAGGAATAATCAGAATGCTATAGCAGATACTTTCACAGGGAAATCTGTGTGGTCAGTGAGAATTTCCATGTAATTGACATGTAATCTGAGACCTGACCCATGAGAAGAAGCCATTCTTACTGAGAGTGGAGGGAAGATGACAAGACCAAGTGAAGGCCTGGAGATACAAAAACCCTTTGCACATTTTTCTTTTGTATAACGTTTTTTTCAAGTGGTTTGCCCATTGAAATATATATATATTTTTTTTTAATTTTATTTTATTATATTGTGTTAATCACCATACAGTACATTATTTTTCATACTTAGCTCAGTAAATCATTCTGTAGAATCACTAAGAACTAGAGGCAGAAGTAAGAAGGAATGGTTATCAGAACAAAAATCACCAAATAACCTTGTTTTTCACTACTTCTGATGACGTTTTTGAAAATTTCAGAGTATTTCCAATAATTTACTCAAATGAGAAAAATATTTTACATTTATCTGCATATTTCCCACTTCTGGCCCTCTGTTTCTGTGTAGAGGTTCTAATTTCCATCTGTTATCGTTTTCCTTCTTCCTACAAAATTTTTTTTAAATATTTCTTAAAATCAAGTTCAAAGTTCAAATGAAATGACTACTCTCAGCATATGCTTATGTGATAAAGCATTTTGCCTATATTTTGCATATATTTTTGAGAAATCTATTCAGACATTATAGAAATCTGTGTTTACAGTGCTACATTTAAAAGATGTTCCTCCATTGATCCCTGGTAGTGTGGTTCCTACCCCAAACTCTTAGTAACACTTTCCATTATTCCTCAGTATGAAAGATTTCTTTTTCTCTAGCTTCAACATTTTAAATTTTGATTTTCAGAAGTTTGACTACGTTACACCATTTTTTATTTTTTTACATTTTTCCTAATTTCTGGAAAACTCTTAAGACCTTGGGACAAAGATTTCTTAGGTAAAATACAAAGCATGCATGGGAACAGGAACAGTGAGAAATTGATGAATTCCTTAAAAGTTACAAACTCTGGCCCTTGTAAAGACACTGTTAAGTAGGACAAAACTGTAAGACAAAAAATAAGACACACCATAAACTGGGCAAAGATATTCACTACGCTCATCTGTCAAAGTCATACTCTGATTAGAAAATGAGATAAACTTCCCCAAAGGTTATGTGAATGACTGATAGTACATGAAAAACCTTCAGCATCACTGATTAGGGAAGTACATAATAAAACTATAATATGGTACACCACACACTCACTAAAATGATTAAAATTAAAAGAGATGAACAAGAAAGTTGTACACAAACTCTCTCATTTTTGTCCTTGATGTAAAATTTCATACCCATTTTATCCAACATCGTAGCTTTTTCTTAAAGTTCAACATGCACATACCACATGACTCAGCAATTCCACTCTGGTATTTACCAAGAAGAAATGAGAACATGCCTCCACACAAACTTAGAATTTTATATCATCTTGATTCTTGGTAGCCCCAAACTAGAAACAACCTGAACATTCACCAAAAAGCAAATACTCAAAACGTGATATATCCACACAATGTAATACTATTCAGTAATAAATGCCAGCCAGCTGCTAATCTATACAACAAATGTATACTGATCTCCACGAACCACGTGGAAGAAGCCCAAAACAAAGAATATACACAGTAGGACTCATTTATCTCTAGAAAAGACAAATCTAATGTATGGTGACTAAAATACATCCCCTTTTGCTGTGAAGAGCATGTGGAATTGACATGGAACAGACAAAAGGAACTTTGTGTCCATGGAGCTGTTCCATATCTGGATTGTGGTTGTGGATGCATGGGTGTATATATTTGTCAAAATTCATTGAACTATACAATTAAAATGTATATTTTTTACTAAAGCTATACCTAAACAAAGTTAATTTTAAGATACTGTACAGATCTTTGTACTATATGTGTTGTTGCCTTTTAAAGTCCAACAACCAATGGATTTTGTTCGTATAGAAAACATTGGGTTATGTTTCCAATGTTGACTTTCTTTTAATCGCTTCCTACTTTTCATATCTCATATGTGACATTTTCCGACAGTCTGACAACTTCCCTCCCTCTTAAACTTCCCGAGTTTGATTAAGAATCTCTACACTTAAAAAAAAAAAAAAAAAGGAATCACTACACTTCTGTTTACATGTTTTCCTATTCACTAAGGACAGAGTAAATATAGAAAGGTCAAAGGAAATATCAAGCAAGAAGGTGGGGCTTAAGAAAGATTGAGAAAAGGAAATAAGATACTGAATTTTTTCACAAAGACATAAAAATAAACTACGAAGCTTTACTGTAGTCAAGATGGAAAGGAAAGAAGCAAATAACGTAGCAAAGAACAACCTGGTGACAGAGATATTCTAGAGTAGTGATAATTAGGTGGATAGGTTTAAAAAAATTAGTAATGCCTCCTTCGAGAAAATCCTGAGACTTATTACATGACATACGTATACATACAAAAGCAGTAAGACCCTGGGTATTCATTCATGTAAGCTTTTCATTGAAATGCTATGGTTTGTTTTGGGGTTTTTTATAATTTTTATTTTGTTATGTTAGTCACCATAGAGTGTATCTTAGTTTCGGATGCAATGTTCATGATTCATTATTTGCATGTAACACCCAGTGCACCATGCAATATGTGCCCTCCTTACTACCCATCACCGGCCTATCCCAATCCTCTACCCGCCTCCCCTCTGAAGCCCTCAGTTTGTTTCCCAGAGTCCACAGTCTCTCATGGTTCATTCTCCCTTCTGTTTACCCCCCCCCATTCTTCCCTTCCTTCTCCTACCGATCTTCCTATTTCTTATGTTTCATAAAATTCTATGTTCTTAAAGCTTCTAATCTGTCCTGTCGCCAGCCACTTGAGACACTTGGTCAAGCTGTTTACTTTGACTGGGATTCAGTTATTCAACCTCTATTGCTAAGAGGAGAGGGGTTTTGAGTCAGCTTCATATTTTCAGGTAAGTGTTACGTCAAGAGGAAAATGTATACATTCTAGAATACTAAATCAAAATTTCTATAAATCTTGCCTTTCTTTCCATATAGTAAAATTAGTCATAATAGCACAGTTAAATAGAACACAGCTTTGCTCAGGCAGATACTTTAAGTTTTGATGTTAACAGATACTTATTTAGTGAGTCAGAATAAAAGAGCAAGACTGAGATTTACAGTCAAATAAAATTGATAGGGCTAGTTTTAATAGAGCTTTGTTCTTTCATACATCTTTTTACTTATTTATATGCAGTATTATACAAATTGGTGGTCACTTTCTGCAGACACTTTAATGTATTTCGATTGCTCAGTAATGTACTAATATAACTGCTCAAGTATTTTTTTTCAAAAACTACCCAATGAATAAAGTGGTTACAAATTCAGAACCTGGGAGAATTCCCGCAGGAGTTTCTAAACTTTGGATATTTGAAACTAGCTACCCACTAGGATGAGGTCTTAATAACTGTAACTTATCTAGACTAATATTGCAATGGGCTTTCTCCAGAAGATCCAGGGTGCCACATAATAGGTCAGCATTCAAGTTTCAAATTTAGTGCCAGTAATGGAGATGCACAAGTTTATCCCTTCATAGTGGAGTTCAGTCTCAGTATTGGTTTAGTGGCTGGAATGGAGAGTATATTTAGCATAGCTATATGGAGATTATGTTCTTCTTGGCCTTAATATCCTTATCCTTGTGATTTTGCAATAAATGTTTAATCATTTGTCAAAGTCTTACCTTTTTTGGCATTGGTTCCTAGCCTTAGGCTTGAACACGATGATTCTTTCTTCAAAACTAAGGATGGATATATCAAAATCACCACTTCACAGGTAAAGCAGTTATTTTGTCTCTAGCAACACTCTTACACAAATATTAACAGCAACAGCAGTTGACTCATTCATAAATCTCAGGGCATTTTAGTCTGTAGTGATTCCAATACCTATTTTGGATTGATGCTGGGAGTCATTAAAATAAAGTGTTGTCAGTATCACTGTTAATTGTTTATCCTAAATTAGGTGACTGAAATTATTCTCATAATCTTAGAAGATACTCAGCACAATAGAAATGCTCCTTCTCCTTGTACTTTGCCTGGATCTTTTGCTTCTCTGAATTATTCCCTACGGTGAAAGGCTTATATCTGCCTGGGCTACTGCACTATCAAATGTGTATCTGGTCAAAAGTTTGCATCAAAATACCTATTGATGGGATCCGTTGCAGTATTAATCTTTGAAGTAAATGACCAGTCTCCATGTCACTGGTAAATACAAAGCAGTTTGGGATGGTGCTATGCAATTTCTCAGATTGATAAGGACCTCAACTTTTTTTCTGTTCTGGAATATATTCACAAATGCATAGGCAGTGTCAAGATCAACACCAACTCTAGTTTTCTTTGATATAATTGCTAGGGAAATTTAATACAACATGTGGGAGAAAACAGATGCCAGGCTAACATTGAATAAGAATAGAAGTTAAATTTTAGAAGATTAAATTTATTGTAAAATTATTCTCTAATTGTACTACTTAGGGATTATTTAATCCAACATTCTTATGTTAAACGCCAATGAGGCTCTTAATTATAAAATTTAGCTTGTAAAGGCCAAGCCAATCAGTTATTGGTAGAGCAATAAGCATCTAATGTCTTAGTTTCAATCCGAGGTTACTTCTAGTTATAAACAAAGCATCAGTTTGGTAAGCTCTGAGAAATAATATTACTTTACTTCAAACAAAAAAAAATCTACTTTGAATTTCGAATTGTAAGACTGATGCTAAAAAGTACAAAAGGATGCACACGTTTTTAAAATAGTTTCTGGCCTTGTCAATTTTTGCCATTCTAACTGGTTAAGGTGGTATCTCAATGTGGTTTTCAGAATGGCAAAAATTGACAAGGCAAGAAACAACAAATGCTGGAGAGGATGTGGAGAAAGGGGAACCCTCTTACACTATTGGTGGGAATGCATGTTGCTACAGCCACTTTGGCAAAAGGTGTGGAAGTTCCTCAAAAAGTTAAAAATAGGGCTACCCTATGACCCAGCAATTGCACTATTGGGTATTTACCGCAAAGATACAGACATAGTGAAGAGAAGGGCCATATGCACTCCAACGTTCATAGCAGCATTGCCCACAATAGCCAAACTGTGGAAGGAGCTGAGATGCCCTTCAACAGACGAATGGATAAAGAAAATGTGGTCTATATATACAATGGAATATTACTCAGCCATTAGAAAGAATGATTACCCAACATTTACATCAACATGGATGGGACCGGAGGAGATTATGCTAAGTGAAATAAGTCAAGCAGAGATAGACAATTATCATATGGTTTCACTCATTTGTGGAACATAAGGAATAGCAGGGAGATTGGCAGGAGAGGGAAGGGGAAAATGAAGGGGGAGTAAACACAGGGGGAAATGAACCACGAGAACCACTATGGACTCCAGGAAACAAACTGAGGGTTTTAGAGGGGGAGGGGGTGGGGAGACAGGCTAGCCTGGTGATGGGTATTAAGGAGGGTGCGTATTGCATGGAGCACTGGGTGTTATACGCAAACAATGAATCATGGAGCACTACATCAAAAACTAATGATATACTGTATGGTGAATAACATAATAAAAAAATAGTTAAAATAAAATAAAATAGTTTCTGGAGAGTTCATCCCAATTTGAAATACCTGTGATTTTCTATGGATAAGACTTATGAAACACAAACTCATTGTAACTAACCCATACCTTAACCAAAGTATTAGGAAAATTAAAAAATATTAAATTGCTTTTCACTAGAGAGAAAAATCCAAATCATTGCCTACCACAAATTTAATCGAATGAATCAATACCACAGCAAATTTACACATCTGTTTTTGCCATGTAATCAACATTTGAAAACATCAGCCACAATGTCTTTATCTTGTTTATCTTACATAAAAGGAATGAGGTTTATTTTTGAGAACTTCTGAGACAATAACTCATCCAATATTAATACAGGACTTAAGTTGATAACAAACAGTTCCCTGGTTGATAGAGTATGTGTGTTTTGCTTACCATTGTTATCTGTGATGTCTAGAACTAACTACATGCTTAATAAATGGATCACTTAATTTACCCAATAGACACTAAATAATTCCCTGGTGTATTCCAACTCCAGCCAGAAGAGCACTACCAACCCTGACAGAACTCACTCTTTACCTCACTCTTTTCCCAGTAACCTCAGCAGTAAAAGGACAACGGGGATGTAGAAAAGCAGGTATGACTAGGCAATAGAGCCTCTCAAATTTGCATGGCGTATATTTTAGAAGTTGAATTTAATAGATTATGAGCTAGATGAGGGAAAACAGGATTTCTATTTGACTTTTAAACTTTCGTTTCTACCACTGGACCTTATTAGGTAGGAACATAAAATGTATTTAATGAATATTAAATCTAATGAATTGTATCATGTATTATGTAAAGAAAAAATGGTTTTAGGTAGATGTTGGACAGTGAAAGGTATACTGGTTTCCAATTGCTACTTGCAACAAATTACCGCCAAGAGCTTAAGCAACTGTCACTAAAAAGATTTCAATAACTGGTTCTTTTTAGCAGTATTTAGAAGGGATTCATATTTAGGTGGGAGTGATGGATAAGATCTATTGGGGCGCCTGGGTGGCACAGCGGTTGGGTGTCTGCCTTCGGCTCAGGGCGTGATCCCGGCGTTATCGGATCAAGCCCCACATCAGGCTCTTGCGCTGTGAGCCTGCTTCTTCTCTCCCACTTCCCCTGCTGGTATTCCCTCTCTCGCTGGCTGTCTCTATCTCTGTCAAATAAATAAATAAAATCTTTTAAAAAAAATCTATATAAAACCTCACATCTAGTGATTTCTGTTATTACCAATTTATAAATATCAAGTCGTTTGGTGAAAAATGTCTCTTTGTGGAACTGATTAAAATGGTTACGATACTGTGATCCATTTTTTATGGATCTAACTAGTTAAAATACGCCATTTAGAATAAACACCACAATACTGTTTAAGCCACATGCTAATACTAAGAGTACCTGTTCTAATGACCTACCTTTCAGTATGCATAGGAAGTATGACTCTCCCCTATTTTAAAAATACACTTACCTTAAAAGATACATTTACCTTTTACATTCAATGTGATCTAATGGAATAATATTTCTATAGTCTATTATGTGCAAAGTCTTGTTTTATGCACTGGGGGGTGGGAATCTAGCAATGAGAATGCAGGGATTCTTATACTAAGGGATTAACTTTATCAATTGCATGCATTTCCATTTAAAACAGTCAACCCTTTCATTCTTCTGACTAATCAGTAGGTATAAACAAAAAAACAATTTGCACAGTTAGAGTTGCTTTAGCTAGTGCCTGGTTTGCTGTGAGGCTGATATTATTTATCTCACTTCTAGTAAAAGAATCCGTGATTCATGGTAAACAAATTTAGATTAAAAACAGTTATCTAATCTTCTATTAAAATATCTAATCATACTAATTTCATCAGATTCCTGAAAGGTGGTTTATGGAACCAATCAATGGGAAAATGGATATAATTATAAAATTAGAGTTCTTGTATTTTGTATGGAAGGCTTATTCTAACAGATTAATACCTGTTACGAAGTATTAAATCTTCATGATTCTAACAATTACATCAATAACTCATCGTGAAGCATTTCTCCAGTGAAGGTTTGAGTAATAGAAAGTTGTTAAATTTTAACTACTTAGGGGCGCCTGGGTGGCACAGCGGTTGAGCGTCTGCCTTCGGCTCAGGGCGTGATCCCGGCGTTATGGGATCGAGCCCCACATCAAGGCTCTTCTGCTATGAGCCTGCTTCTTCCTCTCCCACTCCCCCGCGTGTTCCCTCTCTCGCTGGCTGTCTCTATCTCTGTCAAATAAATAAATAAAATCTTTAAAAAAAAAAAATAAAAATAAAAATAAATTTTAACTACTTAAAATATGTGTACCTTTAAGTATTTTGTGTTTAAATTTCCTAGATTTAAATCAAGGAGCACAAACCAAGTTGAACTTCAATAGTCTTTTTTTAAAATTTCTGGGTAGAAAATAACCTGACTTCAAAAAGAAAATAGCGAAGAATAATATTTGAAATAAAATTCCCATTTAAGACATCAAAACAGATAATTGGTTCTTCCTCATGCTGCTGTTGTGTCTCTGGAGGCTGCAGGCTTAAATGACACTGATTATACCTGTGCCTCTAATGCATTATTCATGAAATTGGTGACAGAGCATCTTCAAACAGCCTGTCATTTTCCATTACATTCCATCAAAGAACCATATGCTGCTCTCCCAGTGTATTGATACTGAGGCATACTTAACATACTCCGGCATATGGACACATTATAGGCTTTCTGATGAGCTTCTGAAAATACTTATGCAGTGCTTTCAATGGCCTTTATCATTATGCAGTGCTTTGACTAACAGGCTTCAACAAAAGGAGGCCAGAGGTAGCTTTCAGATATTAGACTGAAGATAGAACACTAAAGCTTTCTGGACTTTTTTTCCTTACCTGTCAAATGGGGTTAACAAGGTGGTTGTGAATATGAAATGTAATACAAGTGTGTGAATGCTCTCGGTGTCTGTCGTAACAATGATGCTCGCTAAGTGTTAATTGTACCCGCTAGGTTTCCAGTATTTAGACAGGTAATACTAGAAGCATAAAGGAATTTTCAGAGAAGTAAAATGCACTTCAGAATTTTAATGAATGAAAGCTGTGCATATTTATCTTGGAGCAGTCAACATTTCACAAAATATGTTCTTCCACCATTTAGAATGTCGGCCGCTAGACCGCTCAGTTAACCTATAAGGAATTCTTGTGGCTAGAAGACTGGCATATTTTAAAAACCTTACTCCATTAGCTACGCTGAAGACTTTTTTTCTGTCTTGTCAATGCCATGTGCCTTTGGATGATAATATTTATTTCCACGTTTACATTACTCTGAAAAGTAATGTTACATTTTTTATCAGTTGGAAACACAATCAGATTAGGTTTGATTATTAAAATAGGAAACTTCTTTCTCCTCACCCCGCTTTTGATGATCAGTTGACAATGGTTGCAAGGAATTCATATCCCGCTGACCCTCTACCTAAGCACATTAAAGATTTATTGGTTTAAAGATTAAGAAAATAACCAATGCCTTTAGACGTGCAATATCCTTTAAAACTTAATAAAGTTATCTCAACTTTGCATTTTGGGATTATTCTCATTGCTTTTGCAGGCAGGAATGAATATCATTCTCACCAAATGGAAAACAAAGTCTAAAAATAGACTACATAAATCCCTTTAGAGTGACAATGCAGGGAGACAATTTGTCCGCTATTAATCTGGAGCTCAGGATGGGTTAACAAGGAGTTAATATCAGAGGATAAGTACTTGCTCTTAGTGAGAGTACATGGATTCTGAGAAGCCTGGCTTGGCTCCTACTGAGAAAGTATTTGAGATAAAGAAATTTGAAAATTAGAAAGACAATTGATTTGCATATAATGCTTGTAGAGCCCGTTAACTGGAATCTATTACAGGAACCACTGGTATTTACCAGAGTAGAGATTTATGGCTGAGACTGCTATAGAGAGCAATAGAGGTTTCACTTTTTTTTGATAATGCAGTTGACCTCAGAGAATGTTTATATAGTAAACTGTTTTTCTTTTCAGGATGATTTGAAAGCTATTACATTTGAGTCACATAAAGTGACCGAAAATATTGTCTATTTGACCCATGGTAAGAATGACAGATCAGAGGCCAGAAGGCATGTATGCATATGATAAATTATATGGATAATACATACATTTTATATACACTATATGGAGTACATATACAGTTGTACATACAAAACACAGGGCTTTTTTTTCTCCCTGAAAATGAAGATAGCAGTAACAGAGCTTGACTCACTAGAAGAGGCAAGCATAAAACCTTTGTTTAATGTGTGTGTGTGTGTACATGTCTATACTTATGCATACATGGAGATATGCCTATATTTGCCTTATAAATTTGTTCACATTTTACAGGATAGAGATCTGTAACCTTTATGTACTCTGATCATGTCACTCCAGCCTTCAAAATCATTCTTAGTAAGAATGAGAAACTCAATATCTGAGATTCTGTCAATTTATCTGTGCTATATTACTGAGATGTTTTGTTTTTAAAGTCTGTATAGAAAATGCACGTTACTTTTTAGAACTGATGTAGTAATCAATGTTAACTTTCTTCCGTCTGTAGATCTGAAGTTCTTATTCACTGAATTTATGAATATTGTAACAAATGACATTTAACATATGAACTCTCATTTTATAGTTTGATTAGCGCTTTGGAATATCATGATTAATGTATTTTCAAATTAACCCCATACACTAAATTATCAAAATCAAAGACAATTTTAAGTATTTTTAACAAAGTTTACATTGCACAAAAGAGAGTGATTAGAACATTTAACTCCTCTTTCATTTAAATTTAGTTTTTACTTCATCTGATGTTTACATCTGGACATTTTCTTTTATAGTGTCTCTCAACTGTTGATTAGGTCCTTCATTTTGTCTGTTTTATGTAAGGTATCAGTCTGCTTCCAATAGGTGTGAAAAGATAGAGGTATGTAGCTGCGATTCATACCTTAGTAGCCTTCCGGCTTTTTACGCTATCTCCCATCCATTTTGGAGATGGGTGGCTACCCACCAGCATTTTTCTGCCTTTCTGACCCCCAGATACACATTCCCAGCTAGAAGCTGAGATCAAACACCAGAATTGCCTACATCACAGCCTTGGGCTATCTTTTCAGGACCCTGGTTTCATACTCAATATTCTCATTTGCTTTTCTCTGCAATTATTGAAGTTACATGGTCTTCCTCCTGTATTCTGTTAGCACGGTGATCTCCATCAAATAATTTTTGAGTATTAAGCTATTCTTGGGATAAGTCTACTTGGTCAAGACATTATTCTTGGTACCTATTGTGGTATTTCCTTGGATAATATTTTAAGGATTTTTAGAGGCTCACAAGGGATATTACTCTGTAATGTACTTTTGAAATATTGTCAGGGAACGCAGTAATATTCCTCTTATCTTCTGGGTTCAGTGCTGGGGCCCATGTACCAAACTTATAAAACACAGATTAACAAAAAAAAAAAAGTTTACAGGCCTATGTGAGGGAGTTCAAAGACAAATGTGGCCCAAGGGGGCAGCCAGATGGTTGAGGCTTATGTACCATGTTAGGCTAGATGAAAGGGGTTGGGGGCTTCCAGACGGGGGGAGGAGTTAGGAGAGCAGAGAGAACATGTAGTAAATAAGCATTGCTTGCTGTGCACGCAGTCTCACAGTTGTCTGAGCAGCTCTGACACAACAGACTTTACAAGTGGAAGTTTCCTTGTAGAAAAAGTAGAATTTTTGTTTAACAAAAGGGGAATCTTGTACTTTATTTCTAGGCAGTGAGGGGGAGAAATAAAGAGCTTTCCCTGCGTCTGCTAGTTTCCCATTGCCTTTAACTCAAAACAATCCACACCCCAAAAGAGGCATGTTTGGGGATAACCTATGCAGATAACCTTCAACATCACATACTGGCTTCAAGGTTAAGCTGACATATTAACACAAGTTGGATTATTTCCCTACTGTTCTATTTTCTGGAAAAATAAACCAATTTTTTTTTTCTTAAATATTTGGTAAATTCTATCAGAAAGACCATTTAAATATGGAGTTTGTCAGAATTTAATGTATTGGGTTATTTACATTAGTTTCATATTGTCCTATATACTAATAATTGGATAGGTGAGATTTCTCATAACAATTTTAAAATATACAATTCAGTGGACTGTAGTATAATTACTATGCTGTGTAATCACTACCAGTTTCCAGTTCATATTATTTACCACCCCCCCAAAAAAAATGCTCAATAGCACTCATTCCCTATTACGCTCCCAGTTCCAGAAAACCATTCACTTGGTTGCTGTAGTCTATTTTCTAGAGCCTGACAGAGATTCTGAAAATTTAGCTTGATTTGTTTATGTGGGAAGACAGGCTGTGGGACCTGCCTACACTGCCATGTCCCCATCATTTCCTTAAGATCAATAATGTCTCACATTTCAGGAGTCATTGTAATTTAGAATTTGAGATTTGAATTTTTTTTATAGCAAAGTTGTGAGTGATGCATAATTACCTTCAACAGTTAATAAAACCAAATTTCTGTGAGATTGGGACTTTGTCATTGCCTGCTATGACAAAGAAAAACATTTAGCCAGTACCTCTTATGCGCCATATGGTATCCTAGGAGATGTACATTATCTCTTCTATTCATAACATGAAATTCGAACTCAGAATTTCCATCCCAGTTTTAGTATAGTTTCCTCAACAAATTACATTTGCATAATACTTCAGAGTTGAATAGGTTTAATCTGCACTTTGTAGTTGAGAAACTAATGTACACGTGTGGCCTAGATCACAAGGCTAAGATGAACACTTGAAGTGTAAATTCACATCTCCAACTTCTAAACAAATGCAGTTTTACTCTACCGTCTTACCACACACCCACAATTTATACCCTACTCTATTAAAATGCTAACCAAATGCTCTCCCCTTTATGATGAGATGATTTGTCTGTGTTGTGTATAATTTAGCAACAGCTAGCTAATTATCATTGATTTCAGAGAATTAGCTTATGTCACCTGAATATTGTTCTAGCAGAACAAAGCAGCATGCAACTTGAAATATACTTGATGGTCCTTGCCGGGTATTCTGTTCTAAGCAGAAAAAAGCTTTTGATTTCAAGTTTGATTTTGAAGCAGTAATATCTCAGCTAGTAAAAGTGTCAGCTTTGTGGTGGATAATGTAGTGATGTACATGAAATGTAATAGTGGCAAGATGTTTCTTGGGCTTTTTATTATAAATATTGTATAAATGTCGACCTCTACCCAGCCCCTTGGAGATTTAGGTGTCTGTTTGAATATCCCAGACAGATTTTGTCATATCACTATATTCTCATATGTGCCTTTTGAAATTGTGCGCTTAAAAATGACACCATTTATGGAACCCATAAAGAACATGATTTCTCTGGAGTTTTAGGTGATTCTAGTGAAATATTGAAAAGCATGTCATATTATTAAGTAGAATTAGAACCTCCCTCTAGGCAGTTATATAAGGGTTTAAGAAGTATTTAAACACCAAATGAGCTGGCCCTTTAAGTGTTCCCTAAATATACGATAGAAGATGTGATCTATAGAGATTATAACAATTTACATTCAAATGATTGTTTTCTACTTCAAATTAAGATAGTTTTCCTAATTTTCTGTAATATTTTACCATTTTGTAAAATTGAGCATCAGGTTATATCTTTGAAACTAGTTTTTCCCAACACATTGTAAAAGGCACATTGTTTTTCTCTTTTGCTCTTATGTTAAGGCTACTAATACCAGAAGCAGAACAGGGGGAGATACCGAAATATTTCAAACCAGAAAAGTAAATATTATTGGGAATTCATTCCAGTTCAGAGTGATACTGTATTGAATGGTGTTAGCACTTTGGAGACATCAAGTGATTATCAACAGAGGCAAGAGAATAACCCATTTTTTTGTAATGTATTTTACGCATATTTTTTTGGCACCTAGCATTCCCTTTTCCTATTTCCTTAGCCCAATTCCCTAATCTTCCAACAAGTCTTATAAGGCACCCAGTCTCAATTCATTTATTCTCTAGATCAGTTTATTTGGGACTACCTGACTGGTCAGAAGATTGTTAGAAGCTCAAAGACGTGGATCCTGGATGTAATTGGGGCTAGCGAAGTACTAGCCAGTTAGTAATCAAATATTGGAATACTGCAGACATGTATGCAACAGCTTGATGGGTAATCACGTTTCTTGCAGCCCTCTAGAATAAATTCTCCATCGAAGGCAAACTTTGAAAGCCATCAAGAATTACATGGCCATAGAAAGAGGTAGTTAAGTGACCCTAAAGAACAACCTGAAATCTCTCAATTCTTAGAATAGTCTAAACCATAGAACATTCCTAGATTCGTTTTAAAAGTATTTTATAACATATACGCGGAGCAAGAATTTTACCCAGAGCAAGAATTCTTAACGCAAATACCAGTGCCGGTTTATTTCAAAGGAAGGGGAAATGTGATTCACAGCTTCATCAGGTCTCCTATGTGAAGATTTGGATATTTATCAGGTAAGAGAATCTGAGAATTACAAAAGAGATTAAGGACTTGTAGTGTTATTTCCAACACTGTAATAACGTTTTCTTGGCAAATAGAGAAGCCCCATCTTCAAGATTGGATATGCTGTAATTTACTACCCAGTGGGCTCTGTGTAAGGGAAAACTAGTTGCCGTCCCTACAACAAAGACATAGTCTACAGTCTTACAGACTCCGATTAGATTTAGGTAACAAAGTGTATTGGGTAACTTTATAAGAAATATTTTATTCTAGAAGAGTTACAGGGATTCGCTAATTTAAATTGGCAATGATCTAAGGAATATTTGGGATTAAGAATTGAATCTAAATTGAGATGAAGTTATCCATATGGTTTCACTAGTTAGGTAACGGATTGAAATTTCAGACTCAGAAGTTAGGAGCAGTTATTTTCTTAAAACGTGGTTTTAGTTACATAAATCAAAGAATGAATGCTAAATAATATTATAGTATTAAAAACTTTGGTGTACCATAAAGAAATGACTTAGCTTACGGAGGCAGATATTTATCAAGAGCTATTCATACAAGGACCTATAAATGCCAGCTAGACATCAGGATCACTTCTCAAATACATTGGTTAGGGAAGTACTGGCTTCCTTTTAAAATTACTTTTTTTGGCTTTTTGGTGGTTTTTTGTTTTGTTTTGTTTTGTTTTTTGTTTGATCCAATACTGGGTAGTGATTTTACAGTTTCAGAAGCCCTACCATTTCAATGGTGGTGAGAGGTATCTTTATCAGAAGCTACATGACAATTTTTAGTTTCTCTTTTCAATGGATCAATCAAAAACAAAATTTCAGTGTCATTATGGTGTTTGACCATGACAAGGGAAATTCAAATTCTATTATACTAAGGAAAGGAATAGAATCTAGATGATTCACTAGCATGCCTATTTGTACAACCATACCCAATGTCGAAAGATAATCAAAGTTTTGAGACCTTATTAAAAGCAGAATGTCCAAAGACTCATTGGTTAAAAGCCATTGACCAGTTTAGACACTGAGTAAATACAAAAAGAGAACCTAAAAGCTAGCAAACCCTTATGACCAGTTTCAGAAATAAGTTACAACTTCTGATTTTTTAACATGGTTAAAATTTTCTGTATTTCTTTCCTTGCAATATACATGGGTTTATTGGTATTGGTTAACTGTATCATTTAATGCATGGGTTACAGAGACATACATAAGGAGGAATGGACTCCGCTCAGCTTGCAGCTAGATACAGAAAGTGATAAAACTTTGGGCTGCCTGAGGGCAAAGGGGAAGAATATTGGATAGTTTAAGGAAAAGTTGAATTAAGTGAAGCTATTTATATCTGGAGCCACATATATGGAAAGGTGGGTGTATATTAATGTTTGTAGCAACAATTGTGGATTAATTGGACATTTATCATTTTGGCTGTTTAGTATGGGAATCATTTTCCTTTGTTTAGAGACCCTGGATGGTGATGAGTTTTGGCAAATACCAACTATTGAAATTAAAACATATTTGGTCCTTCACATTTTGATATTAGGCCACTGAAGACGTTCACACTTAAGAACTACCATATGCCAAACACTATTTTAGATACGTGTGTAATATAGTTATGAAGAATTATAAGGTGAATAAGACCAAAAAAAATGCATGACCCCTAGACAGTAAATATAATAAAAATATCAAATATAAAATATCAAATTAGCTTTAAGGCAGGACAAGTACCTACCTTGTATTAATAACATCTAGAAGCTAAAGTTGCAGAATAAGCATATTTTAAGGTTTCTATTAATGGACAGATCAAAGATTTTTCAAAGTATTCTGTACGCAGGGAAGTCAGTGGTAGAGAATCGGGAAAAATTGAGGAAATAGGGAGGGTGGGAGATGCTTAGAACAACTCGAGAAATCATTTGAAGACTTCTTCGAGAGACGGAGGCTGTTTAGGTTTTTAGATCGAACTGCTAAAAGTGATATTACTGCATGATACTTTAGCTGTCCTTTATCTCCCATTTCTGGGAGGCAGCCTCTCCATCCTTGGCATTTCCCCAGTGACAGTAGTATCTTTGTTATTCATGGTGGGACCTAAGAGTTTCTGATAGTGAGGTGACTCATGATGGGGATCTCAAAGATGAAATCATGCAGTATGGCAGCTGGCCATGCCAGAAAAGCCAACCATGTGATTAGAACGTTGGTGCTTTGAATCACACGATGTGGGTGCAATCTCTGAAGAAGGGAAGGAGAGATGGAGTTCAACCTCACAATCAATTCAGTTAATTCTGACTTTCTAATACAAGCTCTGGACCCCTGAAGCTATCATGGTCTGCTCTGGTTGACATTATTTTGTGCATATTGCTACACATCAGTGTGATTAATGTTCTGGGAAGGTGACATAGCCTAAACCCGTGGGGAGAGGACAATGCAAGTACCACATCTGGGACATTCTCAGACCTTATATTATCCAGCTATCCTTTTGACTAGTTCCAATTTGTAGCCTTTTTACCATGATAAAACTATAATATTAAGTATAGCCTTCCTGAACTCTGTAAATTGCTGTAGTGAATTAGCCAACCTGAAAAGCTAGTGGGAACCCCTGAACTGCAGTCTGTTAGTCAGAAAGGAGGGTGGCTTCTGGGAACCCCCCATTTTGTGGCTGGTGCGTGAAGTGTGAGCCATCTTGTGGAAGACTATCTCCATCCTGTGAGGTTTAGCCTAGCTCCGGGTAGCCAGTATCAGATGTCACTGCACATAGAAAATAAGGATTTTTTTTGTGCCCAAAGATAAGGAGTATAAACTGGGCGGGATTCTGTAGTATTCATGTTAAAACAAAGGAAATCTAAGAACACTTTTTTAATTGAATAACTTTTAGTCTGTACTTGGGTAATGATTACAGCATTCTAAAGAGTTTTACTACAAATAAATAGGACAGATTTCATTGCTTGTTTAAAAAGGAAATAAGGCTCTCTGCTGTCAAATCCATTTCATGCTTAAACAATTTCATCATGTTATCTGAGATATAAACTCATTTTAAGAATGCAATCATTCTGTTTATAAGACTCTCAAATATTAATTGCATTAATGATAAGTAATTCTCTTACCTCCATCCAGCAGGGAAGTAGAGAGCAATGATTGACTTACCATTTACGCCGTAGTCCTTTGTGATAACGGTTCTTTCATGAAGATGGTTTTGTTCTATATTCCCAATCCGAATGGCCTGAAAAACCAGATCCAAATAGTTTAGTCATTTTTATTCACACTTGCAACTTTATCAAGCAAGACCAAACACTGAGAAAGTACAGCTATAAACAGAGTTTGGATTTGTGTCTTATTCAGCCTTGTATCCTCCCCACCTAGCAAGTGCCTGCCCGACAATACAAACTCAACAAATGCACGAGACACTGGATTGAGGATGGCTTTCTATAACCTATAAATTATATATATTTTATTTATATATATATACATATAAAATATATATAAATATTATATTAGAATATGGGCTATTCAATACAGATACAGAATACTTTTTTAACGTTGCTTCCTTTTAAGCTTAAAGGTTTCAGTATATAAAGGTTGTCATTTAGTAAAGGTTTTTAATCAATTGCACATCTATTTTTTTTTCTATTACTCAGTTTGTAAGGGATAATCAAAACTGATCCAGATCACCCAAAATAATGTATTTATCCAAGTAGAAAAGGTATTTTATATTCTAGGTCTTTGAAAAGATTATAGTAAATCTTTATTCTAACGAGATTTCATTGAAGTTTTCCAGTTAAAAAGTTGGTCAGAATGCAGGTACTTAGCCATTCTCCCCTTACAGTAGAAAACAAAAAATCTATACAAAATATGGAGTGGTTTACAAATTAAAATATATAAGTGTACAGTTTTCATACTCCTGTAGGAAATTTTTGAGGTATGAATAGGTGATAAAATGTTAACTTATCAGTGCTATTTACCAAGGAAAATATTTTTAATCAATGTTTTACAAGTTAATTTCTCATTAAAGTTGCTATTTTAATACCTTCACAACTTACTTTACTCAAATAATCTGCTAAAAATGATAAATACCAAATATTTAAGTATGTGTTATGCTGCTAAATGTTTACCTCAATATAATATTTACATAAAAAATTGATCCAGAAGTCTTTATATATTTATGATTTTCAAAAGTTTAGTTATATAGGGGTGCCAGGGGGGGTTCAGCCGGTTGAGCTGAGTCAAACTGTTGGTTTCAGCTCATGTCTTGATCTCAGGGTGTGACAGGAGCCCAGTGTTGGGCTAAGCACTCAGCAGGTAGTCTGCTTGAGATTCTTTTTCCTTCTCCTTCCTCTTCTGTCCCTTGCCCCCTCATGCACTATCTCTAAAATAAAATCTTTTAAAAAGTGGTTAATTATAATCCATATTTTTAAAACTATTCTAAATTTTATTATGAGGAAGACATTGTCAAAAACAAATTTCACTAATTACCGTCATATACTCAGAAAAATTTTGGAAAAGTTAATTCCATACTTTGACAAAAAGAATCAGAAGCTTAAAAAAAAAAAAAGGCTTCATCTCATAGGTTGTTGGCATGATCAGTTCCTAGAGAAGATATTTCTCATACACACCATTTTTTCTTCACTCTTGACTCCTTCTAGGAATTATCAACATTCATTCAACTTTTTCTAGGTCCCCCGGTAGTTAATACTTTGGTCTTTTGCTTTCACTCATACTGTGTATAAAAACAGACACAAACTAAAAATAACAAAGCAGTGAAGGAAAAGAACTACCATCTCTTACTGTTGATGCCCTAAATCACCCACCTCTGAAGCAGTCCATCACATTAGACAGTTTGCGACAGGGTTTAATTTAGTGTTCCATTACCTCCCAATGGAAGCTTCGTGGTGGGAGGGGGGAGGAGGTATATAGAGAGGTGGGAAACTTTTTTTTGTTTACTTCATTTGCAGAATTTAATTCTCACCATCTGCCTTCTGGTGTGGTGCAATTATCCCCATGATGTGGAAAAGGAAATCTCCGAACCAAGAGGCTAGGAGCTTGCTCAAGAACACAAATATCTGGTATGCAAAACCAGATAGGCCAACTCCAAAAACCTGTTGTCATTTTTATTGCCCTAGTCTTTGTTCCTTACCTTTCTCTACTCCCTGTCCCTTTACCGTGTAAGGTATGGGCTCAACCCATGCAAACTTGAAATATGATGTATAGGAGCACGTAAAGATTATTACAGCCAATTTATCTTTGGAACAAAGGCAGAATATGTGATATGGAGACTGGTCTCTGACATACTGGGAGACCATTCCTTCTCATCCAAAAAGGCATTTTAGTTAACATGCAAATGATTCCAAAAGGGAAAAGGTACTCATTTTTAAAATTTTTTTTTTAAGGATTATTCGCCTAGTGTTCTATCTAAGCATGTTTTCCTATGTTTTACCACAGTTGGAAATGGGACTTTTTTTTTTAATGGAAAAGTCACACCTTGTATAATACAAAGTGAAGGATTCCATAAAAAGCTATGGACACACATGTTTATAGTGTTCTAGCAATGAAAGGAGGAATTTAGAAACAATTGGTAGTAATAAATATACTTAGATTCATTGCTGGGTGCATAAAAGTTAACAGCAATGGTTTCCTGCTAACCTGATTAACATGCAAAATATTGCATAGAGTTTGCTAAAACTGCCTTCAGCGATAAATGCGTTGCATCTGTATCTAAAATACAGAGAGTACCACCTGATTACACAGTCCTATATTACTATATTAATACAAAAGATTAATGGCTCACTGAAGCCCTGAGAAGAATTAGCTTCTGAATAAAACAATACATGGTTAAATTTAATTTATCACTAGACTTATGGCCTCAGTATTACAATTGGCCATTAAGAGAAGCAGGATGCTAGATACAGGCTCTTCACAGCAAGCTGTACACAACTTTCCCCTGTGTTATTTGAAGATCACACCTTGAGAAACCACAAGATGGAAAAACTAGTCTCAGATGTACTATCAGAAAAACATACAGAATATCACCATAGTCACTTAAAGGCTGTCTAAGCCTTGTATTAGTATAACTGTGGCCTGAAATATTGATAGAGACACAAACTGGAGCAATTCTGAACTGTGTTGACAATCCCTGGGTTAAGAGTGTGAGTTATCACTCAGCTGTCGTCAACATGGAGAACTTCCCTAGGCTGCCAGAGGCTTGTTATTTATTTTTTATAGTTTGAGATTGAGGCAAGAAGCAGCCGTACAGGAAGAGTTAAATTGGAACTTAAGTATGTCAAATAAATGGGAGCAAATATTTATTCAAGGCTAATATAAAAATCCGTATCACAGAAAAGAGTTTCTCAGTTGTTGGACATTTTACAGTATAAAGGTGTTTAAGTGGATCATCATTCAATCTCATTTCATTTGAATGATGGAATGACTCAATTAATGGACAGTATGAGGAGGTTCAAAATGATTGAACTGGCCGCATATTGGAGGTGAACTCGTATGTAGGCCGTGAACTTTGACACATAGCTCTCATAGTAGGAGCTAATAAATATAAACCTAAATTTAGTTTCTCTTTTGAGAAGTGATCAGCTACATTTAATTTATTATTGCCTAGAGTCCTTGGTGCTTGGTAAAGTCAGCAGCTCTGCCTAGAGAATAAGGCATGGTTAGAGGCAGCAGTACCAGAATTAGGGGTTGACCTACATATAAGGATGTTATATCTTCAAAACAGAGTTTCTCAGCATGATTTTTTTTTAATGGAACTTCATCCAGGAAGTCATTTCTGAAGTAACGTTCTCACATTTTTGAAGCTATTGGATATTTTTTGTACACAAAATTCTTAATTCCATTTTACTGGATATCATTGATATTTAATTGACCTAAGTGGACTTCATAAATTAAGATGTGTCAGTTTTAAAAAGTCAATCTGAATAAACATTTTTGATAGTTTTGATGACTGCTTTGAAGACTGATTAAAATGAGAATATTTGAGGATTCATTTAATAATAGTTTCTCCTTTACAACTCAGCATACAATTTATCTGTTTCATTTTGGTTATATAGGAGTAAAACCTAACAAACTGTTCCAATGGACACCCTTTTTAAATAGATATTTTTAATTAATTTTCAAAATTTTTTTCTAATTTCAACACCCTTGAACAAAACTATATTTGAATTTGACACCAAAAGCAAAGGCAACAAAAACAGAACTAAACTAAAACAATGGGACTACATCAAAACAAACAAGCAAACAAAAAAGTATCTACATAGCAAAGGAAAGCATCCACCAAATGAAAAGGCAGCCTACCAAATGGGAGAAAATATTTGCAAATCATAGATCTGATAGAAGGTTACTATTCAAAATATATGAAGAACTCATAAAACTCCATAGCAAAAAAAAAAAACACACACACACAAAAAAAAAAAACAAAACAAAAAACCTCATTTTAAAAATGGGCAGAAGATCTGAACATTTTGTGACATATTAGCCAAGATGCACATGAACAGGTGCTTGACATCACTAATCGGGGAAATGCAAATCAAAACCACAAAATGCTACTACCTCACACCTGTTAGAACAGCTACTAAAGAAAGAAATAACAAATACGGACAAGGATGTGGAGAAAAACACTTGGACACTATTGGTGGAGAGGTAAATTGGTGCAGCCACTATGGAAAACAGTATGGAGGCTCCTCAAACAAATTAATAGAAGCACCATACAATCCTGCAATTCCAGATAAACACCCAAAAATGAAGGGGAAAAAATGCTAACTTGAAAAGATATCTTCACCCCCATGTTCACTGTAGCACTATTTACAGTAGGAAAGATATGGAAGCAACCTAAGTGTCCACAGGTCAGCTTGGTTGGAGAAATGAGTGAAGGGGGTCGAAAAGTACAAAGTTCCAGTTATAAACTAAGTCAGCCCTGGGATGGAGAGTACAACGTGGTAGCTATAGTTAATACTGTAATGTGTATTTGAAAGTTATTGCGATCATAACAGTCCTCAAAGAAAAAAAATGTAACTAATATGGTGATGGAGGTGAACTACTTATTGTGGGGATCATTTTACAATATATAAGAGTATTAAATCATGTCATACACCTGAAACTAATACGTTATAGGTCAATCATTAAAAAACAAGTCTTCAAAGAATTTTAATTACTTACAATTTTGAATTACTAGTGTTTTTTCCCTAAGTACTAGTGTTTTAAAACCAGAAATGCTAATAGTTTTTCTGTTACCAAGGCTATTTCTACTACTGTTACTATTTATACTATTACAGTTAATAGCTGGAATGTAGTAGTCATAAGGATGACATTTTTACAAGTTTCTGTAAGCAGTAACTTGGAAAAAGACTCTCCTCTCAATTGACAAAGTGGCTTAATGTAGATTTTCATTTTACAAAGCTAAATTCCAGAACATAGCTTAAAATCAGGAGATTGTAACAAAAATGTAGTTGCCAGATTAACAAAAATGCAGGATTCCAAGTTAAATTTAAATAAATTTAAAAAACCAGTTCAGTGTAAGTCCCAAATATTGTATGTGATGTACTCTACCAAAATATTATTGTTTACCTGAAATTCAGGTTAACTTAGCATCCTGTACTTATGAAGTCTAAACAAAAAGGAAACAAATTGACACCAATTAAAAATATAAAATCAACTCTTCATTGCAGGTAGGGTAGCATTGCTACAAATCTATTTTAACTGATTGTAAAGGGGAAAAAATATGTGTTGTCTTTAACTTAAGAGACAGGAATAAAACTTCTGATCTGAAAGTGGCTTCCAGCATGTGTTGACAGAGAAAAATAAAAATAAAAAAACTGAAAAAAATAAAACAAAAACTTTTGTTTGGAGTCTTAGAATTGCAATCCAGGGAGCACAGATCCAGGTGGCAACCAAATTGTGTCCCATCAACAGAAAATTTAGGGTTTTTTTTAATTGGACAAAGGAGAAAGCATATCTTTACATCAGTTGTTTACCAAGAATCATGACTGGCTAAACGTAATTGGTTGCTAAGGCTGTCACCAAGCAAAAGTTCTATACTTGCTTGACTATAGCAAGTTGCAGGTGTTCGGGCAGAATCCTTGGAGTATTTATGGTGCGGCCTGGTTCAAAAGTTCACAGTTCCACCTGGTGAGGCTGTGCGGAAGGCCTACCAGCTTAATGGCCACCTGACACTCCCTTTCACAGTGGTTAGATAGAGATCATGAGTGGCAAAGAGGCAACCCCCTTTGAGAGGACACATTCAGGACAGTTTCCAGGCTTTCATCACCTCTGCTGTAGACCATAGTTTCCTGTTACTGTGAGGAAGGGCAAAGCTTTGCCATTCTTTGAGGCTAGTGGTTTGGGCCATGTAGAAAAACTGTGAGAAGACACCAAAGAGAAGGACACAAAGCAGCTAGCAGCTAGGGCAGACTTCTGGAATAAGAGGTGCGTGCTACTTATCATCCAGCAATATCAGAGTTCAGAGAGCTACCCTAGAAGGAACGTAAGAAAATGTATAGAAAACTTCACAAGGCACACACTAGCATTTTCTTCCATTAAAAAACAAAACAAAAAACAAGTATTGGAGTAGAAACACGTACTTAAACATTCTATGATCTCTGAGTTTCCCTCTACTATTGTAACAAACTACCACAAATGTAGAGGCTTAAAACAACACAGATTTAGGTCTTATATTTCTGGAGCTCAGGAGAACAAACGGGTCTCGTTGGGCTAAAACCAGGGTGTTTGCAGGGCCATACGGGGGGCCCTAGGGAAAGAGTCTCTTTTCCGGCTTTCTCCAGTTTCTAGAGGCTACCCGAATGGCCTCTTACTCCAGCGTTGAAACCAGCCATGACTTCACCCCAACTGTAACTTCCATCCTCACGTTCCCCCTCCTGACTCTTCTGCAGTGCTCCTCCCTTTATAAAGGCCTACTGATTACATTGGAGCCACATGAAAAATTTAGGCTACACTTGCCTTAAAAGGGAGATAATACTGGGCCCACTTGCATAATTCAGTATAATCATCCCATTTCAAGCTTCTTAATTATTCACATCTGTGAGGTGTTTACCATGTAAGCGAACATATTCACAGGTTCTGGGGATTAGGGCGTGGGCATCTTTGGGTACTATTGCTCTGCCTACCACTGCCATGTGTAAAAATTAAACCAAATAAGTCATGACAAACTCAGGCTCTTAATAATATTCATTAGCAAATATACAGTATACACCAGGAACGCTTCTAATTAATGAATATATTAACTAATTTAAATATCACATTTATTAAACCCATTTTATAAATAAATAAACTGAGGCTTCCAACTTACTCAATGTTATATGGCTAGCAGGTGACCTGGCTACCCCATGAGCACCTAGCTGAATGGCTAATCTCTGTTGCCTCCAACTAATATAAACAATGGACATGAACTACCCAACATTTACAAGTGATAAAATTATTTTCGAAATTAATATTAAAATATAAAAAAAGCATAATAAATGTGTCGTTACAGAACTAGCCATTAGGCTAGAACAATGTGCAGAACAAGTGTCTGAGATTGCCTAGTATTCAACTGAAAACAGCTTCAAGAAAGCTCAGTTTACCAGAGGACAACATTTGACAAGTCCATTGCTTTTGACAGCTCAAGATTATGTGGGAGGAAGATGGCGAGGGAAAGAAGCTAAGCTCTGTATTAGTTTCTTAGAAACGCCATAACAAATTACACAGCCTTAGAATAAAAGAGCATGAATTCATTCCCTCAGAGTTCTGGAGGCCGGAAGTCCAGAAGCAAGTGGTCAGAGGTGCATGTGACACATTGATGATATACCTGAATGATCCTTAATCACATTTTTCATCATACAACGTAATAGTCACTCTTTTGCCATATCAGGCAATGTTTACAGGTTCCAGGGATTAGGATGGGGACATATATTTGGGGTTACTGTTCAGCTCATACAAGTTCACAAACCATTAGGTAAATGATCAAAGACTTTTTATACCTGCAGTTTTCTTCTACACGATATTAGCAACATTTCTGATGGTATTGCATTGTCAAAGAAGCTCCAAGCCTATCCTCTAAATTTCTGTAGTTCTCATCCTGCAAGCATGGAAGGAAACCAACTATGAGACCTGTAGCTCCGAAGGGGAGCATAGTCCCTGTGGCCACCTCCGTCACGGCAGTGGGAGATAATGCACAAGGACAATCTCCAAGATGGCAAGGAGAGTCTGCCAGTATGAGGGGCTTACGCTACAGCCAGAGGAGGAAACGCTCTCAATTTCTGTCCTTAGGACTCTATAATTCTTGTCCTTGGGACTGAGTTCCAATGGCTCCTATTTGTTTTCCAATCTCCTTTTGTTGTGATAGGAGAATTCTGTGCTCTTTGGAGCTCCGGTACCGACGGAATAGTCCTGAGCCTAATCGCCTTTCTCTTCCCTACAACTGTAGGAGACCAACACCTCTTTCTGTGCTGCCAAGGGAGCCCCTTACCATTGCCAAAAATTGTTATTATTAACACACCTTGGCCTTTCAATGTCTTTTCTAATAATCAGTATTCTCCAGCACCAGTTATTTGATTCAAACTTGAATTCCATTTAGCACGTCAAAGACCTAATATATTATACCACCAGTGTATGAGCTTCCAAGGGTTCTCCATCGTGCTTCAGCACTGGTGAATTTTTACAAAGGCCCTGCTGCTCTCTTCCAGGGGCTGTCAGCACTTTATTCATATTCACAAGACGTGGGGTCTTCACCATCATCAGTCAGCAGGTGATCAGCCTCAAAAACCTCATTTTAGAATCTGTTCCAAAGACCACTGGGGGTGCAGTCTTCCTAGGCAGATTGCCCAGAAAACACTTTCTGAATCAGACTTGCATGCTGGTAGTTTTGGGAATTGTTCTCAGAAACAAAAGCAATAAGGTGAGGGAAGAAGAATGGGACAGAAGGAAACAATTGGGTTGTGCTACAACACAACAGAGGCCTCAGCTGATCCGATGTGAAGCTTACCTCCCAGAAGGCCCTTCCGATAAATCCCAACGTCTACACTCACATCAAACAGCTGATGAATGTGGGAAGCCCTTGCTTGGAGAGTGGGTAAAAATACTTGAATGGAACAGCTCCCTCAAAAGGAAAGCAATCTCTGGAGATGTACTCGGTTCCAAGCTGTTATAAGGCAACACTTCTGACTGCTTGGAGAAAAGTTCCAGGATTTTGAAAGACACATCTGACCAGGGCACTAGTGTGTCCAATCCATCATGTTCTCAACAAATGATAAGGCACATCAGTACCGTTTAAAAAACCACCTCATTGTGTGCATGTGTTGTGCTTAAACATGTTAGCAGTAGTGATTTTAAGACAATTGAATATCTGGTACAGTTTATGCTTTCCACTATATCCGCATGTTTTTTCATTTTCTTTTAAAATGAGCAAGACTTTATAATCAGAGTGCCATACATACCTGTTTTTATTGTTAAAAAATAATTACAAAAATGTATAGAGTACTATTAGGTGCTGGCTTCCATTAAATCCTGGTATGCTTTTAGGTTTCTGGTTTAGCTTTTTTTCCCTTTATTTTAAGGATTTATTTACTTATTTGAAGGGGTGGGCAGGGGGAGAGGGAGAGAGAGAATTCCAAGCAGACTCCCTGCTGAGTGTGGACCCCCCAACACAGGGGCTTGATCCCAAGGGCTGAGACCTTGACCTGAGCAGAAATCAAGAGTCAGATGCTCAACCAACTGAGCCACCCAGGAGCCCCTAGTTGTTTTGTGTGTTTTTTTTTTTTAACTACTCTATTGAGATATGATTGACATATTAAAAGCTGTACATATAGAATGTAGTTAATGATTTTGGGGATAAATATACACCATGAAACCATCACCACCAAAGCCATACACACACCCATCAGCTCCCCAAGTTTCCTCCAGGTCCCTTTTCATTATTAGATATTTGTTTGTTTGTTTTTTGTAGGAAGAACACCTAACGTAAGTTCTTCCCTCTTAGCAAATTTTAAGTATATGATACAGTATTATCAGCTGTAGACAATGCGAGGGTGTTGATTAAATGTACAAAGTTTCAGTTACGTAAGAGAGGTTCTGAAGGTTTACTGTACTGCATGGTACCTATAGGTTTTTAGTTTTTAAATCAGAGAAAAAAACAGTGAGTGAGTGTATATATGTGTATAGTATGTGTGTATGTATATACACCCACAAACCCACACATACACACACACACACACTCATACATATTCAGCAAATCTTTTAATTAAAGTAATTCAATTTGGACTTACTTTTATTTCTGTTTCAGTTCAAGTTAAAGATTTTTAATCATTTTCATGTCTCTTTGTTACATATATATTAAGTCTCTAATGTACGTTATGGACACAATTTCAATAGACTGAGTTTTTCTCTGTTTATGTCCCTGGTTTCTATTTTATCCCTCCCTTATCCATAGTACACTTTGGTGTTATTTTGATTTCTAGATGAAATTTGTATTATCTTTTGGTGGTATTTTTTCAAGAAATTGTTTGTAGGTCAATCTCCTCATGTTCTCTGTGGATACTGTCATTTTCCTCAATAAGGCCTTTAACTGGCCATTTCTCCCCGAACTGCAGCTTGCAGTCAGACTAACAGGCTTTTGAAGTTGCTTGTTAGATTTTCTTTGATGTGTTTCTGAAGATTGTAGAGAACACAATCAACCTCTGGTGTGTTCATATATGTTTTGATGTCTTTTCACATCCATTTTTGTTTCTGAAGTGGAGAAGTTCACAACCATATTTCTAACAGTTTTTGTCCTTCTAAACTAACATCTTTCATCCCTGTGCTACCATTATATTGTTGGCTTATTGAATTCTTTAAGATTGAAGACACAAAGATTATTATATTTAAATTTTCTTGTGTGAGAGAGAATGAGGTATATATTAGAACACATCTCGCTCTTTGAAATTTCATGATTTGATTGGAATTTACATTCATTTTATTAAGGGATATTCTGGACAAAATCAAAGCAGAGAGAACAGCTAGCTGGGATAATAAGCAGACTCACAGATTATGGCTTGTCTTTCTTGCATCATTTTTACTATGAGTGAGAGAATATTTCTGACTAATTACTCCAGAAGGAACTGTTATGAGTAATTAGAGTAACGATCGGTAGCTTTTACTTTGGGGATGTAATAGACCCTGACAACTGACAAGATTCCCCAAACCATAGCCCCTACTTGAGTTTCCACGAGTTCTTATAGTCAGGATAAAAAACTCTCTTCCTTCCTTCTCCTTTCATATATTGTTGTACTGTCAATTAAACATGAGTGGAAATCTATAATGGCTACCACTTAATTAATGAGAAACAATATAAACACAAATATGTACAATGAGTGAGTGTATGTTGCAGAGAGAGTCAAACTGAATAAGAATTTCAAAAATATGCACAATTACCTCCGGAATAGTAATCTAGTGAATATCAAGTGGGTAAGTAATAATTTAGAAATTGATTCTCATCTGCCCTAATGCGATAGGGGGTTGTATCTCAGTAGAATTATGCTAATTATATCTGTCAAAAACTCATTTATTTTTAATAGAAATTTAAAGAATCAAGCCTATTATTTAATGTTTTAGAGCTCAGTTGTTATGTTTTTTCCGCATAGTTTTGTATGTGACAACTCAAGGGAACTGTCCACCTGCTTCCCCACCAATGTTTCTTCAACTTGAGAATTAATATCAAGAAAAATCATCAGTTCTAAAGTCAAGAGGAATCTTATTTTCCAGGAGTCTTTTTCAAACATTCTAACCTCAATAAGGCTAGGCTAAATGATGCTATTCTTAATTTCCACTCACATATACATAGCTTTATCGCATTTCATCTTTATCTTTCCTGTTTATAGTCTCTCTTCATAAGTATATCGATATGAAGGTATTTCTTGAAATGATGATATATCTTCATCATTTATCCTTGGTATGTGATATGAATAGAAGACCGATGTGTGTTCATTTCTGCCAAGTTGGCAAATTAGCAAAGCTGTCTGCTTCTTCCCTCAAAAATCAACACTCGAGAAACTATAAACGGTCTATAAAGCTAAAACTCTACAGCGGATATCCAAGGAATGAAAACAATAGTACTAATCCACGAGAAACCCTGGAGATGCAGAGGCAGAAAGGAAAGAGAAAAAAAAGAATAAAATAGGGTATTTCTGAAGAATATATGCATGAGTTGGGCAATAGAAAAAAAAGTCCTAATTATAAAGGAAGTATTGATTAATTATACTGCATTCAACTCAGAAACTTTTGTTCATCGAAAGACTATTAGGAAAATGAAAGTACAAAGCTGAGAGGAGAATCTATTTTTGCAATAGATAAAATAGACAAGGGATTCAGATCCAGAATACTAAGAGAATACCTATAAATCAATAAGAAAAATAAAGTAAGCCACCCTCAGAACAGTCATGCACTTGAACACTTACTTCTCTAAAAGAAATATGAAATGTTCATTTAACACATAAAAAGGTGCTCAATTGTATTGCTATCCAGGGAAATGTGAATTAAAACTGTGATTAGATTCCACTGCACCAGAATGGCTACAGAGATAAAGTCTGATGAGAGCAAGTGCCGTAAGGAAAGCAGAGCACATTAACTCTTGCACTTGTCTGTTGCAGTGTAAATTGTTTCCACTGCTTTGGAAACAATCGGGCATTATTTACTAAGGCAGATGACAGCCTTCAGGTATGTGCAGCAGTTCCCTTCCTTGGGTATGTGCCCAGCAGAATGCACGCCTGTTTGCCAATAGGATGTTAGTAGCGGCACTACTTAAAACAAAAACAACAATGAAATAATTGAAAGAAAGCTAAATGATCAGCAGTAGCACGATACACCGTGATCTAGTCACACAGTGAAATACCATACAGTAACGAAAATGCCCTGCTGCCCTCCACGCCATGGCCGTGTCTCCCCAACGCAAAGGGAAGATCAAGAAGCCGATACAAAGGCATCCCTGCTACACAATATCAGAGATCCAGGCAGATAACAGCAACCTCAGCGGGATGCCAATTATTCTCCCGGCTGTGAGACCCATTTTACCAAACAAATGAAACAACATAACTGATGGGAGTTCTGAGAAAAGTTCCGGGAGAAACTTATCTGGGATAAAAGCAGTTACTTTAAAAACAGACATAAATGAGCTGAGTTACTTCATGGAGTTTTATAAAATGCATTTCTTACCATATATTTTATTAAGGAATAAATTATATTTAGGAAAACAGGGTGCCATCAGTTGTGTCATTGTCCATTAGTTATTTTGAAAAATTGCATGATGAATCACATGCAAAATTTCCCTTCCCCCCCCAAATGGGTATTACTATCTGTGTTTAAGAATGTTTGGTCATAACTTAGCACCTTATGGGTGTCATGATCCTTTTATTGCATGATACATTTGTCAAGTTTGAATGGTTGTTGATATTTAAGTGTTATATTTAACTAAGAATATTTACTTCTATTCAAGTTTATTATGCTTCGTAAGACTAAGCTAAAGTAAACTCTCTTCTAAGAAGCATTTTCAGTAAATTACAGGTCAAAATAATTTATTTTTCTACTAGACTAATAGCCATTATTATTTCTAATACTTAACAATTAATCACTTAATTGCTAAATGAAGCCATTGCATTGTTTATAGTTCTTTGGTTCGTTTTATTGCTAAACAGTTCAATGTGCTTCGCTATTTTATTTATTTTATTTTTATTTTTTCAAAAAATTATTTATTAGAGAGAGAGAGAGCAAGTGAGGAGAGGTGGAGAGGAAGAGAGAGAAGGAGAAGGAGAGAAGCTCAAGCAGACTCCCTGCTGAGTGCAGAGCCCAATGTGGGGCTTGATCTCAGCACCCTGAGGTCATGCCATGAACCGAAACGCTTAACTGACTGAGCCACTCAGGTGCACCTATGCTTCACTATTTTGTATGCAGAAGGAAAAAATAATTCTTAAAAATATTATAGTTGTACTTATAAATAAATCTTAGTGTATATATTGAATTGCACATACCTGGCATTAAAACCTATTTTTACATATTAATATTCCCCTGTGTAAATATACCATCAATCTCATTGGAATTAAGTAAAATTTTGCAATTCTTACACAGAATATTTTCTCTGAATATTAGGCATCATTTATTACTGCTCACTAGTTAAAGTTTGGTAAATGTTACTAAATGTTGTTGCCAATGAGTTAATCATTTTCTTTTTTTTGTTTGTTTTTAATGATTTTTTTTTATTTTATTATGTTAATCACCATACAGTACATCCCCGGATTCTGATGTAAAGTTCGATGCTTCATTAGTTGCGTATAACACCCAAGTGCACCATGCAATACGTGCCCTCCTTACTACCCATCACCAGTCTATCCCATTCCCCCACCCCCTCCCCTCTGAAGTCTTCAGTTTGTTTCTCATAGTCCATAGTCTCTCATGTTTCATTCCCCCTTCTGATTACCCCCCTTTTCTTTATCCCTTTCTTCCCCTACCGATCATCCTAGTTCTTATGTTCCATAGATGAGAGAAATCATATGATAATTGTCTTTCTCTGCTTGACTTATTTCACTTAGCATTATCTCCTCCAGTGCCGTCCATGTTGCAGCAAATGTTGAGAATTCGTTCTTTCTGATAGCTGAGTAATATTCCATTGTATATATGGACCACAGCTTCTTAATCCAGTCATCTGTTGAAGGGCATCTCGGCTCCTTCCATGATTTGGCTATTGTGGACAATGCAGCTATGAACATTGGGGTGCATATGGCCCTTCTCTTTACTACGTCTGTATCTTTGGGGTAAACACCCAGTAGTGCAATGGCTGGGTCATAGGGTAGTTCAATTTTTAACTTTTTAAGGGACCTCCACACTGTTTTCCAGAGTGGCTGTACCAACTTGCATTCCCACCAACAATGTAGGAGGGATCCCCTTTCTCCACATCCTCTCCAACAATTGTTGTTTCTTGCCTTGTCTATCTTTGCCATTCTAACTGGCGTAAGGTGGTATCTCAGTGTGGTTTTGATTTGAATTTCCCTGATGGCTAATGATTTTGAACATTTTTTCATGTGTCTGTTAGCCATTTGTGTGTCTTCATTGGAAAAGTGTCTGTTCATATCTTCTGCCCATTTTATGATTTATTTGTTTCTATCATAAAAAAAAAGCTTGCACATTATAGCAAAGTGTAGTTCGTTCAGTAAAGTAGTAGACAATTTAGTATTTTAATGATGATGAATATATGTATATATGTTCATATAGCAACGTCATATAATTAATTAATATTCGTAATGTCCCTTAAAATATGAAGCATATGCTGTAAGTAGTAGTAGTAGTATGGAAATTTTTTTCTCACATGCATCCAATCTCTGGTCACCTATTCTAGATTTAGTCAATTTATCTATTGAACGTGAGCATCTTAATTACTAAAACCATGTATCTTTACTCTTACACAGATATGTTTAAAACACACGATTTTTAGCATTTAAAAAATGCTTAAACCTTTACTAAAATTAATTTTGAGGAACAAAAAAAAAGGCATAAGAAATAGACAAATGGGTTTAAAGGCTTGTGATGGCTCATTTTCCCAGAAATTTTTGAAGCAAGGGCTGTAATTTCCACCATTACAGTAAGCCATTTATTCTAAAAACAGAAAGGGAATATCTATCATTTGGATATCTTAAAACATCCTCCCATAATACATTCCTGATAAATGAAGTGTTGCATCGCCAGGCTGTAATGGAGTCACCGAAAACGCAGAAGACTTTTGCTATCTTGTCTGGTCTAAGGAATGGCTCTCCCATATCATGGGATGTTTTGTTTGTTTTTGGAACCTCAGTGCCCCTTAATTATATTATCAAAAATTGTTTAGGAATTCTTTTATCCTTAAAGTTATTGGTAAAATACATCAGGAAAATAGCTCTTGCCTTATTTATTTATCGCGTGTTTACTTACCATAGTGAATTAGCTCCAAGCATTCAGGATGACACTTTTGTCCTATTCTTATGTAAGTGTTTTTATAGCAATGTCAAGAAAGTGATAAGTAGCCCTAAAAAAAATCCAAGCCTGTTACTTAGTAACTTAACTTCATCTCTTGACTGATGTGATAATTTAGTAAACGAAGTAAAACATCTAATTTTAGAACAAGAGAACTACAAGGGCTAAAGTACCCTTTCAACATGATGGATATAACATTTTGGGAGATAATAAGGGACTTCATAAAATGTTTCTTTACCTATATCTTTTCTAAAACTAACGCATAGTTTCTGACAAGCTTGGACTGACTTTCCCAATTAAAGAGATGATGAAAGACAATAGTTTTTGTGCCTGTGAGTTCTAAAAAGGGAAAAAAAATATATATATATATGCATAAGAAAGGTTCTGAAGTTGGCTTGTAAGAGAAAAGGGAAGGATATTCTTGTTGACACAGGTATTGTAGTGATAAATCATTTTCAGTTTCTTTGGTCATGTAACACTGTTGACCAACAACACGTTCTTGTGCTACTTATGTTTCATCAGAATGGCTCCCTTTAGAAAATCCTTTGTCTATCTTTTATCTAGAATTGTGGTCTTAGAAATTCAGGGATTTAGAGAATTACTGTTTAACGAAGATTTCTTTCTCCTCAAGATAAGTAGTACATGGCATTTATCAATTTACATGAAAAAATTTAAGATGAATTTAATTATATATGGGAAGGGGTAGAGATGCTATTTTGGGAGTGGCTCAAAATATTTTTTACATAAATATGTTTTTTTGCCAAAGATACGTAGGACCAGGCAAATATTTTTCATAGACGTTAGAGTTCAGTCCAAAATTATTCTTTCCTGTTTTGTTGAATCATAAAAACTCATTACAGGAGTCCTGGAATAAGGGACATAATTCATTATAAAATCTATTAAATATAACACCTAGACAAGAGGATAAGATCAAAATCTTATAAATAAAGACATTGACATTGTCAAGCTCTAGAAATATTGTAAAAATAGATACTCTTGTTGTCAACATGGTCTGATAATGTAAAACATGATATAAATTAATACATTACTAAACACACAATAGTGTCAGTGTGATAAATCAGAGGGAATTGTCTTTACGTATATGTCTGCACAGAAATCAGCAATAAAAGGCCATATTTACTCATTTTTCTTTCAATGACTAATCAACCTCAGTAAACTGAGGCACTGGAAGGGGATTAGGAGACTGGTCAGGTGGGACAGGAAGAAAAAAGAAAGGGAGAGTATGGAATGTTAAAGATAAGTTTTTCCTTCTTCAGTAATTTGCTTAGGATTGCTAATAACCAATCCCAAATTTCCCTTGCACTGAAGAAAGTTAATATTGAAATACAAAAGGAATAGCAATATAGAAGGATAGACAAACCAATGTGCATCCAATTTTTTTTTGTTGTTGATACATACATGTTAGTAGTATTATAGTAATTCTAGAGGTAGTTATTTGTTTAGCTACAGCAATTTGCTTGGTCACTAATTTCTTTATAGCTCTGAGACTATCTGGGCTTATTTCAATGAAATACTTCTGTTGTAAATATAATTACTCATGTTTTAGTGTAAAAAAAATCAGGTTTCTTACTCTAACCTCCTTCAGGCCTCGATTTTAGACTGAATTTAGTAGATACCTAAATGATGTTGATTCAATGAACTTGAAATCACAGGGACAAGTCGAGAAGAAAGATCTCAGTCAGTGATGTGCTAAAACTTAACACTCCTTTTCAGTTAAAAAAAAAGATAATTGAAGTTCAAATCTTTCTACAAAGACTAAATATTAAACATCTCTGTGTTATATACTATTTCACAAGGTTATCATTGGAAGCATGGGGACTATCTAAATATGGTAATGATAATCTGCAATGATATTTTTTATTATTTATGAAAATAGGGTTAGTAAATTTCAAGAAACTGAGTTTACTTTTACTACTGATTTTGAAGATATAAATAATTATGCGAATTTACAAGGAAGTCAGCCTGGTCAAGGTGTGATGGAATGAAATAGTTGACCTTTTGAGAAGGCACACATTTAACATTCAGAGTGTAAAGATTAAAAACAGCAAAACTTAGCGGTTAGTTTCACAGATATTTCATTTGTTTTCAGGGTCACAAAACTGGTGGGAAAGTATATTCATACTCCGTGTTGCTAACCCACATCCACCCTCAGGCAAGGTGTCATCATTATCATTTTTGAGGTCGGTGAAAGACAGATACAGGTTTAAGTCAGTGAATTTATTTGTTCAATAAATAAATGAAAGTAGTATAACATTTTACTATTTATGTCTTTACTGACTAAAAGACAATTTTCAAAAAAAAAAAAAGAATGATTGATATAAATAAACGTGTGTTGAAGATTTTGTTTAACTCAGTCCACCAGATGGATGCTATAACTGGTTCAAATCAAAGGAGAATCCAAAGAAAAGACATATATATAGATAAGGAATATTGAAAAGAATGTACAAATGGAAGCAAATTAGTTTCTTCAACACTGGGGGAGAGAAGTCACTGGAACCTCTATGGGCAGGACATAATTTGCATTTCTATAGACAAGAACTATTCGCATTGCTTGAAGTTTTCTATAATTTCCCAAGTTTTAGAATAACTCCCAAATAATCAGAGTCAGACAAACTGCAGGACTGTCCTCTAGATCCTGGATAGTTTTGTACTGTAGCACAAAATTTTTTCCACAATCATAGATTTTGGATAAATTAACATCCAGTCGACTGGAGCAACATGAGTGTGAACTGTGCAGGCCCACTTATATGCAGATTTTTTTCAATAAATAATACAGTACTATAAATGTATTTTCTCTTCCTTATGCTTAATAACATTCTCTTTTCTTTAGCTTGCCTTATTGTAAGATTACCGTACGTAATACAGATAACAAAGAAAATATGTGTTAACCAACTGCTTATGTCATCAATCAGAGAGGCTTCCGGTCAACAATAGGCTATTGGTAGTTAAGTTTTGGGTGAGTCAAAAGTTAATATGTGGATTTTTGACTGTGCAGGAGGCAGGCACCTCTAACCCTGTGCTGTTCAAGGGTCAACTGTGTATTTTTAAGGAAAATCGTGAAATAGAAACATCTGTGCTAATTCTGTTAATTGAGGTCTATGTGGTCTCAGTCATACAATGATCCTGGGGCTCAGTTTTTTGTAAGATAAATGAAATAACTCAGATCATGCAGGGTTTAGGGGGGATTAAATAAGACAACATATGGAACTGACGCTCAATAAATATTATAAAAGTATATCACAATTCTTACAATAAATATGGGAGATCGATATTGTCACAGTGCAATCAATCCTCAAAGTCTGTGCTCAAAGTTGTATGCCCACATTGCACCTAGAATTAACTCTTGGCTCATCTCTTAGATTCACATTCTGTATATCATTGAACCAATTTTGTTCTCTCTGAAACTCTAAAATCTTTGGTATCAGACAGTTGCTCTTGGCCACACAGCTGTTATGGGTGTAGTCATCATTGACTGCACTTAACGCAAATCTGGTCACTGCTACTCATATTATCAGTGAATCAATTGATTATGTGCTTTTTAAAATTATATATGCTGAAGTCATTTGTTGTTTAAATCGTCTTTAAATAGTATATCATGGTTTACATTAAAATGAAAAGTTACAAGATATTCAGAAAACCATGAAAACAGAAAAAACAATATATGTATTACCAGACGATTTACTACATTTGCTTGGTCTAAAAGAGTTTTTCCTATATAATATAAAAATGCAAAGTTTTCTCTTATAGTTTAATTGGACATGTTTTCTTTCTGAGTAATATGTAAATGATGGCCTTCTTTAAAACTGACAGCTTCCTAGATGCAATGAATTATAGAATACTAATTTATTTAATTTTCATAACAGCGCTGATAGAAAGGTAGCTTTTATTGCCTTATGCAAATGCAAAAGCTGTTATTTAGAAATCACTAGAACCTCAAAATCATGACACTCAACCCAGCGCCCTACCCAGTGCCCTCTCCATTCCGCCAGCAGTGATACTCAGAACACTTTTGTTCTATGAAGATTTCACTTATAGCTTTAAGCGAACACACAGTGTTGGAGGCAGCAGTATCTTGATCCATTATTTAATTCTTCAGGGATGTAGCTATTCAGTCACATTCAAAAAGAAGGGTTGTTGAAATAAAAAACAAGTAAAATGTCACTTGTTTTAAACCAGTCATAAAGGGGATGAATTTATTTTTCTTTGTCAATAATGGCAGAGTGCCATGTCATTTCAAAAGGTAGTGAATGTTTAACTCTCCCTATGATTTCTGCTTTATGGATGTTGTCCCTTTCACATGATTTCAGGTGTATCAATGGTATGATGCCAATATGTCATTATATGTTCTGGGGGAAATGAGATAATGAAAGTCTTACATAAAGTCAGATTAGACGGCCGCTCACACATTGACCTCTTTCAAGTGGTAGCCTTTCCATTCCACCAAAATGTCTCCAAATCAACTGACATCAATACATGTGTGCATAAGCAGGGATAAATGCATATAAATATAAGTATACACACACATTACACTGTTCACTGCTACACCACTATTACATATCTGGCATACTATGTCATCAAACTTCTTATAAAGAAACTAATAGGAAAAGAAAAGGGTAGTTAATTTCTGGAGGGTAGTAAATTGGAGGAATGTAGCTCTGGAATATGTGACATTTTCTCAGGAACTGTGGCACACAGAGGTCATTACAATGAGTCTATTGGTTTCCCCAGGAGGAGATTGGGTTCCACTCAACTTATGAAATGTCATATTTATTTTCCTCTGCATTAGGGTACATGTTGCTGTGGCATATTACACTCGCATGTACGCTTGGATCTATTTATGAATTGTCTACTGTGTTCCACCGGTCTATTTGTCTAAATCAATACCAAAACATAATATTTTATGCATGAACTCAGGGAAATTATGGTATTTCAAAAGATTTATGGTATACTTTAAGGAAATTAAATTCTTTTGACTACACTTTGTCTTTTTTCTTATTCTCTACCTTTTTTTCTTGTGAACTTTATGATAATTTTAACTACATGTAGAAGAAAACAATTAATAGTAATTGGATTCTAACTAAACTTAACCACTACATCTATATATATTTGAAAGAATCGAAAATTAATAAAGTATCTTCTCATCTGAGAACAAGATATGACTTTCCAGTTGTATAGATAATCTTTTAAGATGTTAAATGTGATTTGTATTTTTCTCCATACGGATCTTCTTTATTATTAAGCTATCTTCAAGATATTAATTCTAGTTTTCTTGAATGTTTGCCAAAAAAATAAATGTACTTTTTTTGTTCATTGTTTTCAACCTTTAAACAAATTATTTTATTCTTATTGCAATTACTAGGTTCCTTAGACTAATAATCAAATGATGAAAATGGGACACACATCTGTAATTTCCGACTTAACTTTAAGGGTTTGAGGGATTTGCTATTTAGAATAAATGAAATTGCAGTGAGGTATTTTTATATTGTCTCTTGTCTTGGATGAACAGTTTTCTGCTACCATATTACTTTTTTTTTTTAAAGATTTTATTATTTATTCGACAGAGATAGAGACAGCCAGCGCGAGAGAGGGAACACAAGCAGGGGGAGTGGGAGAGGAAGAAGCAGGCTCATAGCAGAGGAGCCTGACGTGGGGCTCGATCCCATAATGCCGGGATCACGCCCTGAGCCGAAGGCAGACGCTTAACTGCTGTGCCACCCAGGCGCCCCTACCATATTACTTTTTTTAACAGACTTTACTTTTATAGTAGTTTTAGGTTCATAGCAAAATTGAGCAGAAAATAGAGTTCCCATATACCCCCTGCCCCAACACATCCTCAAACTTGCCTACATTCAACATCCCACACCAAACATAACCATTTGTTAAAATGAATGAAACTACATTGACCCATCATTATCCTCTGAAATTCATAGTTTATGTTAGGGTTCACTCTAGGTATTGCATATTCTGTGGGTTTTGAGAAATGTGTAATGACATGTATTTACCAGTATAGTATCATACAGAATAGTTTTATTACCCTAAAAATCCTTTGCTATTTCTATTCACCTCGCTCTTGTTTATAATCTCAGTGGGATGGGGCACCTTGGAGGCTCGGGTTGGTTGAGCATCTGACTCTTGGTTTTGGCTCAGTTCGTGATCTTAGGGTCCTGAGATCAAGCCCTGCATGGGCCTCCATGCTCAGCGTGGAGTCCTCCCCCTCCCTCCCCCTCTGCCCTTCCCCCTGCTTGATCTCATGCTCTCACTCTCTCACTCATTTGCTCTAGAATATTTTTTTTTTAAAGATTTTATTTATTTATTCGACAGAGATAGAGACAGCCAGTGAGAGAGGGAACACAAGGAGGGGGAGTGGGAGAGGAAGAAGCAGGCTCATAACTGAGGAGCCTGATGTGGGGCTCGATCCCATAACGCTGGGATCACGCCCTGAGCCGAAGGCAGATGCTTAACCACTGTGCCACCCAGGCGCCCCTGCTCTAGAATATTTTTAAAAATAAAAAATATACATAATTTCACTGAGAATGTTTCTAGTTTCTCACCATTAGGTATGATGCTAGCTGTAGGTTTTTGTAGCTATTCTCTACCAAGCTGAATGTCTCCTGTTCCTAGTTGGATGAGAGATCACTTATTGTTTTTTTGTATTAGAAATGCCACCTCAACTTTATCAATTAAATTTTGGCAGTTTCCTCTTGAATTTATTTATTTAATAAATAATGATAAAAACTTTACTGCGCTATTGGGATGAATTATTATTTACCATTTTACCATATAGTTAGTAGTTTTCTTTCCCCATTTTTATAGTTTTATTCGCTTTTACTTATTGGTTTTATTTATTTATTAGTGAAGAATTATACTCTAGCTTACCAATATAATTAATGGTCCTGCTTCCTTCCTAGGTGCCCAGAATTAAACATATTCTTTTAATATGCCTTTGAAAAAAAGAAAGAAAACACAAGATCAGCTGTTTATAATGCCAAGAAACTATTTCCCTAGCCTTTGTTTTTCTTCCTCTTCTCTTCTACAAGATGAGTTTCTCGAATATTTTCAGTTCATTTTCCTTCTCCATATCCTTCATTCCCTACATCAGTTTATTAGCAAAAAAAAAAAAAAAAATGTTTTGTTTCACATCTGTCCCTCAACTATTGGTTTTCCTAAGGCAATTAGTCCTTGTTCCTAGACTATTGTCAGGAACTTACCTTTTTTTTTTTTTTTAAGAATCCTTATTTAGAACTTATATTACACATTCAGCATGTCTCTGAATATTCTTTCAGATATAAGTTGATCTGTTTAGTAGGAAAAGAAGATTGACTCATTGTTGACTTCTGCCCATTTGTAGTTTGAGGTCTCTGTTCAATTATTTGTGATTTGGTATTGCCCTCTCTTTTTATTTCATTAGATGGTGTATGTGCATGGCTAGATTCTTGCCTACCAGGTAGTATTTTTCCCTACTTTTGATACATGAATGATGTGATCGTTGCCTAGGTACAGTCCATTCTTCGTCCTTCATACATGTTATTCAATTCTTTTCTGGTTTTCAGTTTCGCTGATAAGAACCTCAAGATCAAATTATTTTCATTATACATTTGTGAGTAACTTGCTTCTATTGTCAAAAGCATTACAGAATTTTCTTTTAATACATTTATTTTCCAGTATATGTCATGATATATGTTTCTTCTTATCATTCCAACCTGGAATGTGGTAAAAATTTTCAACCTGTAGACCTCGATCTCCCTATCTTAGATAAAAATTGTACTTTGTATTTGTCTTTTGTTCATCTTTTTCCCCATAAATTACATGTATTATATCTATATACTGAGATTTTTTTTCCCTCCTGATTTATACCCTTTTGTGTTTTTGCTTTACTTTATATTTCATTGACCTTTTGTCTGATATTCCAAGCTATAAATTTGATTCTAACAAGTGAACATATTTTAATTCAATCTGATAACTAATGTTTGTTGCTGCTGCTATTTATTTACATGGAAAAATCATGTTTCTGTGTAGCAAATTATCTGTACGGGTACAGGAAGGGAGACCAGTTAGAAAGCTATTGCAATTATCCATGAGAGAAATAGAAATGGCATGATGCAGACCTAGGTAATAGCAATGGAAATTGTGAAAAGCAAACCAATTCTACATATACTTTCAAGAGAGAGCAGAGAGATATTGCTGACAAATGGAATTGGGGTGTGCTTGAGAATTTGGATTTGATAATGAGGCGATCTCTGGTGATACTGACACAACCAGTGCTGGCAAAGTGATAGAGTAAAAAGCTTAATTAAAGTGGGTTAAGGGGCTCCTGGGTGGTTCAGTAGCTTAAGTGTCTGACTTTGGCTCACGTTATGATCTCAGTGTCCTGGGATCGAGCTCCACATCGTCACGCCCTACTCCCCCTGCATGGCAGGCAATCTTCTTCTTCCCCTCCTTCTCACTTTCCCTCTACCCCTGCTAATGCTGTCTGGCTCACTCTCAGTTAAGTAAATAAAATCTTTAAAAAAAAGAATAAAGAAATAAAAACTTTTTAAAAAAATGTATGAGAAAATTCATTGTTAATGATTACAAACATGATTGTCCATGTATATGTGCATTTAAATATTTGGATACTTTAAATGTATACTTTTTGTGTGACTTATAAGCCGAGAGATGAGGCAGTTGTTTAATAAGGAAATGAGGTTAAGATTGGGGGAATTATCTGTATATTTGTAGGCTGATGTGTTGTGATGTGTGGTTAAATGGAGAGTTTTCCCAGCATCATCCTTGATTAGTTGAAAAGTGAAGAAACAAATTAAAGATTAATTTAATGTATGTTGCATTATTGTTTATATCAGGCTTGAGACTTATGCATTGAGAATACCATAATCTGAAAACTCTGCAGATAGTAAAGCTATTTCAATTCCCTCACACGTTAATTTTGATTTTGTGTCTTCATAATTTATTTTCAATGCTTCTTTTTTTTAATAAAATTTTCAAAACCTACCTTTCTATTTTCAAAGTTTTCATTTCCCTCCAGAAATAAGATTGAGTGATGAAAAGACCCTGGGTTGATCTAAGCAAGGAGGATTAATGAGTACATGTCATAGGATATTAGCTAAAGGATTACTTTAAAGAGAATTTTCTTAGTATGTATCACAATACATAGACATGTGTTCTTACTCATCTTATTCTAGTCATTCTGTCTTCATAAAGTAGCATAATAGCACAGGATATCTTATCTTCCGCTGAGAATTCGATGATACAGTCACCACTAAATTATAAAATTTCTATCCAAAATAGCTAAATTCACAAATGAAAGATCTTCCTGTCGAATTAAAACAAATATACAAGTCACATAAAATAAGACAAATATTTAAAATTCCATAAACCAAAAATTCATCTAGTTAGAGTTATATTAGAAACAGTCAGTAAGGATTCTTATTAATTAAATCCTGAGTTTAAATGTTTCCTGTTCAACATACACAGACCATGCATACACAAACAGATTGTACCCGTACGTTTTACAAATTTACTGCCCACATCAATAGCACTTTTGCCCTTCTGCTGATAGCTTATTTTTGGCAATTCAGTAATTTAGTAATTTTCAATATTTACTATGACTGAAGGAGAAAGAGCAGGCAGTGATGAATTCTTCCAAAATCTTTCAATTAAACAAACTTCCTTTAGAGGGAGCACCCCTATTAATTATCACAGGATAGAGATAAAAATAATGACTTTGCTAAGTAACTGGATTTTCAGAGGCTCTTGCCGGATGGCCTTTGTGGCAATTTGCTTCCCAGTATTTCCTTTTAAGGCCCCGAACACTGTGATCCACCAGAAAACCTAAGCCCACTCATAAAATTATTTATCATAATTTTATCCTCCCTGATTTTGAATAAAGAAATGGAGAAAAGCAACATAGTTAAACCTTGGACTTTAAAAATATATAATACTTTAAATCTCAATCTACTTAAAAATAATTTATCATTTTGCAATAACTCGTGAGTCTTGGAAAGGATTTATTTAGCTGAAAAGAAAGGGATATCTTCACAATATTCTCAACTATATTAACCTTGATATGTAGTAAAGCCTACAACCATTACTTTTTCACATTATAGCTCCTTCTTGAAATGCACACACACAGATATTTTCCCCAAGATTAGGAGGGGTACTAAGTCAATAGTGATTTCTATCTGTAACCACTGCCACCATCCCCTGCCTTCTCAATATTACTCTTGAAAAATACACGTTTTTTGAGATATATATCTTCCAAATTTAAATACTCTAACTTAAAAGCATTCCAAAATGTTGTCTATATGTAATGATACATATATCACTTCCAATTCTTTTACTTCTTCTGCATTAATTACGTAAGTCATCAATTAAGCCCCCCATATCTCATTACAACAGAACTTCTCCATTGTCAAAAAAAAGAAAAAATAAAAATCTGCACTTAGGTAGGAGAGGCCTTATTTGAAGAGAATATTGCATTCAGGAGAACACTCTAACCATAAGAACTGTAAGTCTCAGAGGTAGGCACATAGGGCATATTGGCTGAGCAGATGGCATGACCAGACAGTTGAGCAGAAAATGATTTTCTTAGTGGTCACCTGATCCTCGGCCAGACCAGTAAGTTTGCCCAACTGTAAGGACTTATGCGGAAGAGAGAAGCCTAATTAAAGTTTGGTCAAGTCAAATTAGCAGGCATTCATCCAGACTAGGGGGAGGACACAGAGTTCAATGAGTTATTTATGAAACAAAGGATGGGATTTTGGAGGATCTGTGCCCGGCCTTGTCAGAGGCAACAAGGGGCCCAGAGGGAAGTCTTAACTGTGTTGTATGGGAAGGGTGGTTCTTTGTAGTGTTTCCAGGAACTTAGAAGGATAGGTGAATTTTTCACCCCTTTCTGTTTTTCAGGAGTACAGAGCACAGATAAAGTTCAACATTGCAATTGTAAAGCAAATTATATTATAGGTATTTGCCTTTTAGGATTATTTGCCAATCCATTTTTCATAAAAGAATAACAAAATAAATTTTAATTTCACAAAATAAATATGGCAAAGTTATTGAGGGGCTGGCTCTCCTGTGCACTATCTCTCTCTCTCATTTCCCTTACGAGGAATATCTTTGTTGACAAACTCCACTTTTTCATGACTAGTTTTCCAATGGGATCCAGATGAAGTCATAGTTTTTCCAGTCTTCCTCTTCTATCCCAAACATTTGTGTTTACCACTCTCTCTAACAGTTGTTGTAATTATTTTGCTATCTAGCCCATGAGAAGTCTACTAATGTCCATTTTGTACTGAAACTTGTATTTTTATGTATGTGATCTAAAAGGCCAAGCAAATGGGAAGTCATTCTGAAGCAGAGACTATTTATTTATTTAGAGAGGGAGAGAGAAAGTGCATGTACATTTAAGGAAGAAACGGAGGGTCAAGGGAGAAAATCTCAAGCAGACTCCCCACTGAGTGCAGAGCCCAACTTGGGCTCCATCTCACAACCCTGAGATCATAACCTGGGCTGAAACCAAGAATCAGACACTTAACTGACTCAGCCATCCAGGTGTCCCAGAAGCAGAGAATATTTAAATGATATTTTTCATATTCTAGTATTTGGTGAATGTTCCTGCATATTTTAGTTGTGTAATGAACATTATTATTGGTGGGGATAACAGTATTGATAGCAATGCTGTGAAAATAATGTGATAAACAGATAACATAATATAGTTTAACTGAGTCAGATTGTGGTTGCCAAAGAATAGATGTGGAAAAAATGCAGGGTTAGGCTTAAAGTAATTTTGCGTCTATTGGATTTATTTCCTGCCAAGAAAATGTCCTCCTTTTCTGCTAAATTCCTTAAATGTTAGTTATAGTTGGAGATAATCTGTAAACTACAAATACTTCTGGGAACTATAACAACTTGAGTTAATTATAAGCATATATAAAATTATACACAGGCATAAACGACTTGTAATAAACATTTGGTTGCAACACAATAACATAGTGGACAATAATCTGAATTTTGGAATCAAAATTAGTTGCATCATCTACCAGCTCCATAAATTTGGATAACTTACATACCATGCGATATACATTTCCTTATTTTTAAAACGAATATATTATTTTTTCATAAGATTATTTGAATTATAAAATAATGTCAATACATGTTAACATGAGCCTTTTTTCTATATTTCTACCATTCACAGCTTGACAAGTGACATTTGATCACTAGCAGATCATTGACATAGATGGGAAACATTAAATAGATAGTTCCTGGTTTCCTATTATTAGGTCTGGATTTATACATTTTTAATCAAGAGAAATAGAAAATATGGTATTTTTTTCTGAATAGTCTAATCTTACACTTCTCTTTCATTATGGCTTGCAATTCCCTAAGAAAGATTGTGAAAACGTGGCCTCAATAATCTTAGATTACAAGATATAGGAATCAATACTAGAAATATCTTGCATGAAGTAATTACCCTGTGAAAATGGAAGATCTTGTTTTAATTTTTTTGTAGACAAGGTTCACTAAGAAATAATAGACTGAGGATTACAAGTATGATCATTTGAATTGTTTGAGTCATCAGGGTGTCATTTATCTGCTTCCACACAATTTTCCTTATAATTTTATTTCTAAATTTCTTTTACCTAATGCTTTCCATCTTTGTTCTTTACACATGCATTTTGTAACTGTTGATAAGTATGTTTATTCCACTTGTAAATTAGTTCATTCCTAATGAATATGGTACCATCAGCTCATTCATCCCATCAGTACATTGAGAATGCCTCATCATTGGAGGAATAAATATAATCACTTAATAAGGTTAAATCATAATTGAATTAACTAATAGGATTAAATAAGGTTGAATTTACTATTAAATAAAGATGGAACCCTGACAGAACATTGATTTTGAACTTCCCAGCTTCCAGAATTGTGAGAAAGTAAATTTCTTTTGTTAAAGCCAGCCAGTCTAGGGTATTTTCTTATGGCAGCCTAAGCTGATTAGGGTAGTTGCTAACCAGTTACCCACAAACTCAGTGGGATAAAATAATACCGCATTATTTGCTTATGATTTGGGGTCAGTAATTTGGGAAGGAGTTGCAGTCACAAGTTCGCTGTGCTGTGGTTATCTGAAGGCATGACTGGGCTAGCCTCCAATGAGGCTCACTCCCTAGGCTGGCAATAAATACTGATAATCTGCTGGGACCTCAGCTAGGTTCCCTGCTAGATTAACATGACTACCTGTGGTCTCTGGAGCTTAACACTCAAGAGCATTTGGACTTCCTATATTGTGTCTTATATTGTGGCTACTTTCCCCCAGAGTGAGACTTTCAAGGAAACTGAGTGGAAGCTTCATGGTCATTTCTCATCTAGCCTCAGAAGTCACTCAGCAACCTTCCGGAGGCAATCTCGGGTTCAAAACAGTCAAAAGCTCACAGATTCAAGAAGAGGGGACATGAGCCTACCACCCCTCAGAGGGAGGAACAGTAAATATTTATGGTCATTAAAACATGCACACATGCACACACACACACACACACACACACACACACAATCAATATGCTTGTATGCAGTGAATGGTTTGTAACATCTGTGCCTAAAGTGCTATAGAATATCTTAGAAACTGTAATATATTAAAGCACAGTAGAGCGCCATCAAATATCCTGAGCAGCAGCCACCAAACAAACAAAGCAAAAGTGCCCCCAAATATAATGCCTAGTATTTTCCTTTCTTGTGGTGCTTTTCCCTATTGGATAGTCATACCATATTTATTCTTTGTTATCGTTATAATCCACCTCTGTTTGTTCCGGTTCCAGCAGTGTCATTTCAAAATTGGAGAAAAGCAAAAAAAAGTATCTCTACAAAAAAGGTTTTGTGTAAGAAGATGTGGTTCATACATACAATGGAATATTACTCAGCCATCGGAAAGGACGAATACCCACCATTTGCATCGACATGGATGGAACTGGAGGAGATTATGCTAGGGGAAGTAAGTCAAGCAGAGAAAGACAATTATAATATGGTTTCACTCATATGTGAACATAAGGAATAGCATGGAGGACCACAGGGGAACGGGGAAAAATCAGAGAGGGAGACAAACCATGAGTGACTCTGGACTCCAGGAAACAAACTGAGGGTTACAGAAGGGAGGTGGGTGGGGAGATGGAGTAACTGAGTGATGAGCATTAAAGAGGGCACGTGTGGTGATGAGCACTGGGTATTATACCCAACAACTGAGTCATTGAACTCATCAAAAACTAACGATGTACTATATGTTGGCTAACTGAACTTAATAATAATTTAAAAAAAGGTTTTGTATAGTATCTATAATAACATAACAGATAGATTACTTTTATTCAATTTTGAAGAATTTGAGCTTTTAAATTGGTGTAAATTACATCCTATGCTGGTATTATTTCCCAAGAAATATTCAAAGTCCTTGAGCGAATTGTCTATATCTCATGTAGAAAAAAACTTAAGTCTTAGGCCATTGGCCCTTAAATTATTCTCCCTTCATTTGAGCCACGTTTTGCCTTCTCAAAATGGAAAAAAAAAAAACAACAACATTGTTCTTAGCAATATATTAAATCACCATGGTGACAAATACAATACTTACTTACTATTAAAAATGTGATTTTTTTAAGGTTGAAAATATCTGGTATGAATAATATTGGTAAGGACACATTATTTAAGAGTTTTATGTAAACAGAATTAATTCATGGATTCAATTGGAGAAAATAGCAGTTATCTAAATAAGTTACTGAATAGAAATTAGACATAATTTAGAAAAAATTAATGGTTTAAAATGCTAACATTTATCACATGAGCAAATTATATAAGAGTTATAGTCCAGCCATTTCATGCCATTGTCTGTCACCACATATGAATTAAACCACAACTTATATTAACATGAATGTTGAAGGGGTTCAAAGTTCGTTACACCAAAATGTGCTCCTTTGGCAGATTGATTATTTTGAATTAACGTCACTTGAGAAGTGGCAGATACAAGAAGGCCACTCTGACCCTCCTTTTTATTCCTGAATGCAAGAGATGAAATTTCTGTATGAAGGATACCCTCCCTAGATGAGAAGGAAAGTGACCTTCTTATCATCAGTTGAGACCTATAGAATTCTATACAAACAGAACTTGTTAGAGTAATTCTTTTTCTTTAGCCTCCCCACAGAGTTTAGATATTTTTCCATAATTGTTTGTCTTTGTTCAACCTGCTATCAGAGCATGAAGATTCCATTCCTTGGGTCTTTAGTCCTTATGAGAGCTTCCATATCACATAAGACTTTCTATAAATTTGTACACTTTTCTCTTTTGACATGTCTTAGGTCAATTTTAATTCCTGACCAAGCCAAAAAGCTCTAAAAAGGTAGAGGTAAAAATCTGCCTCCACTACCCCATCAAATTAAATCTTTCTAATTAGCACACATTAAGTTACATGCTTCTGACATATATAAATACATGAAGAAAAAAGTTAAAGGACACGTTGCAAGAATTTTTAACATTCAGAGAAATAGAAGGTATTTGGAAAATATTTTGAAAGCACTCAAATTAAATGTAGATAGCCTCATAATAATGTGGTATAATTATTCTGTTATATGACTTCCAAAAATATATTTTTAAATGTAATTACATTAAAATATTAAACACAAACTGAGCCTATGTCTTAAACAAGTCCCTTAAAATCTGGCATTTATTGTAGCCTAGAAAAACTTTGAACAAATTCTGATGATATGAAGTCAAGGTCAGATTTTAATTGCTGCATATAATATTACTTTCATGTCCACAGAATGTTATTTATACACAGGGAGGATTTGGGATTTTTTGTTGTTGTTGTTTTTGTTATTTATTTATTTTTGAAATTATCATAACCGTATCCAGGTGACAATATAATAATTAATAAATGAATTTCCTTCACTTCTATTAGGACAACTCAAAGGATGTGCTAATGATGAAAAATTAACTGGCTCTTAAATTAATTATTCTCAAATATAATTCTCATTTTCAAGTTATACTGCCTGTCACTTGGCAGTCATTAAGTCATAGTAATTGGTATAATATTCTGAAAAATGAAATAAGATGTTCTTATTTTCTTTAATTCATAATGTTGTTTGGCTCTTCAACCACTAAATCAATGTGTTTTAGTATATCAGAGAAAGAACAGTAATGGCTATAACAATAAATTTCTTGCTCAGTTTTTAGCTGTCAATTTCAATGCTTTCATATTTCATACTGTGATTACAATCTTATCAGTGAGGCTTTGCCAGAGAGAAACAGGCTTTAATTCTAAGAGCTTATCTTTACACATCAAGAAGTAATCCCAGTGAACTCAGAAAAATTTTTTTTTTTTTTTACTGAAGCAGATCCCACATATCAGACCCTTACTCTTAGTTTCTCACTAACAATAGCTCAGTTTTGTTTAGGGTAGCCTCTAATTCTGTCCCAGTCAGCAAATCACCATTGGTCTTAGACAATCATGACAACTACTCATTTTCCCAGTTCCTTGAGGGAGGTGAGGGGGATGTGACCCAAAGCAATCTAGTGATGTGTGAGGAATTGTTTTCTAGGGACTTGTGGGAAAAATTTTGGTTGTGCCCAGGTAAGAAGAAAGTCCTTGGGGGCGCCTGGGTGGCACAGCGGTTGAGCGTCTGCCTTCGGCTCAGGGCGTGATCCCGGCGTTCTGGGATCGAGCCCCACATCAGGCTTCTCTGCTATGAGCCTGCTTCTTCTCCTCCCACTCCCCCTGCTTGTGTTCCCTCTCTCGCTGGCTGTCTCTATCTCTGTCGAATAAATAAATAAAATCTTTAAAAAAAAAAAAAAGAAGAAAGTCCTATCTCACAATACCTCAATTTCCTTCTTTGTAATGTGGTTGTATGCGAAAATGTACATAATGAAACAATATGATTAAAACAAAAAAGTCAATATTTATAATGAAGCAGAGCAGAAAGTTGGAGAAAAACATCAGTGAGGACCAACCTCCAGAGTTATTAAGTGAGAAAAGGAAACCTTTACTTGTTTAGGTCACCTTCACATGAATTTCTACTAGGAGCAAAGAAAACTTTCCTAATAGAATCCTCAAGGGAAAGACCCAAAGCTAGGGAATTTTTTGATGTTATGGAGAAAAGCAAGCAGGAGCCACTTTCTATATCCTAAACTCTGGTTCATCCAAGGGGAAGCAGTGGGGGGAAAATGATAGATAGATAGATAGATAGATAGATAGATAGATAGATAGATATAGATAGATACAGTCTTTATCAGGAGAAAATATTGTTAGGATTAAAGTTCCAATTTACTTCAATGCTACTTGTTAATCATTCTCTTCCAGATAAAGGGGGTAAGGAAATTGGCAAAGACTATGTTAATGATGTTTTTTCCCCATCGAAGGCACTTGTTTGAATTGTCCAGGGCAGAGGCTATTAACCTAATGGCTAAAGGAGTAACAGAGCACAGAAGCCAGTGGCAGAAGAAAGAAAGAAAGAAAGAAAGAAAGAAAGAAAGAAAGAAAGAAAGAAAGAAAAAGAAAGAAAAAAATCAATCTTGTAGACTGTTTCTAGACATTTGGCTTTAAGCCTTTAACACTTTAAATTGACCAGATATAAATATTTGGGAGTCTCAATAAATGAGAAAACAATGTTGATCAAAAAATTTCACTCTGAAGAGTTAACACATATGTTTATCTACCCCCTAAAACGACCCTAAGCTCCAGATCTGTTCCATTAGGCAATGGAAACTGAACATGATTCTCATGTGGTTGACCATTCAATTCCCAATTCATATATGACCATGGAGGACAATGGACAAAGAACTTCCCTTCTCTGGAAAGTGGTTCCTTTGTTTAGAAAACCAGTGTCAGACTCTCAGGGATGAAGGTCTGGATCACCTAACAAGGCAAAGAAACCCAGACTAACTAAAGGTGGGGAAAAAATGTGATGAAAATTAGTTACATAATCAGCACTAGTTGTAGTAATGAGGTCTATAGCTTACCTTGCCACCCTTTTTACAGTGTTTTTAGAACAGGGGTTGATGAATTTTTTCTGTAAAAAGTTACATATTGGAAATATTTTAGAGTTTATGGGTCTCTATCATAGATTTTTCTTTCTTTCTTTTTTTTTTTTCCTCTGCAATCCTTAAATATGAAAAGTCTTTGCTCAGAGACACAGAAAAACAGTCCTGGGACTGGATTTGGGCATCGGCCTAACTTGCTAATACTTGATTTAGAAGATTACAACTAGCCACAACATTAGAGTTTGATCTTTCCTTTTTTCTCAGGGAAAAAACATCAGTGCATCTAATTTCCTGGTGAAATTCTAGTATCTTCAGAGCATACAAGTAGATCTGCTTTATACCAATGGCAGACTAAAAAAGATTCAGTTATGTATCAGTCCAGATTCATGAATCTTTTCTTTCCAGCCAGAGTGGACTTTTAAAGGATAACATACATCCCATGTTGTGAAGCTGGGTTGCTATTTTTCCCATATCTGTTGCTACTTGTATGGATGCTGTTGTTGTCATTACTCTTCATCTCTTGTGTCACACATCAGCAAAATTCCACACGCCCCACCTTGTATGCAGTACACTACACTCTTCTCACTTCCATGGAATACGTACTCATAGAGTCTCCAGAAATCTGGCAAGAATGGGTGTCTAGATGTTATTAATGTTGTACTTAGTTTCTCAACAAATTCTCTAATAGATTTCCTCTCTCCATCTCAGACAAAAAACATAGCCAAAAGCACCCCTAATTGATAAAAAGTCATATGAAATAAAGGAACAAGGATAGACTTAATGGATAAATCCCACCCCTGAAACAGTGAGTGGAGGGGAGGGCAAGAGATCAGATGACAATATTCTCAAGTCTTCCCATTTCCCTCCCTCCTAGATGATTCTTGAAGTGGGAGGTCATAGAAAAGCATGAAATGTTTCAGAACAAGGCCAGCAAATAAGGCCTTGGGCATACCACCTATGATTTTAAATTCTGGAAAAGAATTGCTAGCAGGTTTTCCTGTGTCATCATAGAGAAATGAAAGTATGTCATGTTTAGGGAAACAGAAAAGTCTTGAGGTTGATCAATTTCCCCCACATTTCCCACTGCTGGGTTCCTTATAAAAAATAACCAGTTATTTCTGAGTGTTCATCATATGAGACCAAGAGGATAGCCTCAATGGTCAATTTACAGAGCAGACAAGATGAGGGCAACATGGCTTTCATAGAGGCAACCAGGCGGCGCCAACCAAAGACAATAGCAAAAGGAAGTGTTTGCACGTGATGTGATGAGAACTGGGTGTTATACACAACTAATGAATCACTGAACACTATATCAAAAACTAATGATGTACTATATGTTGACTAATTGAATTTAAATTTAAAAAAAAAAAGGAAATGTGGGGGCTCCTGGGTGGCTTAGTCGTTAATTGTCTGCCTTCGGCTCAGGGCGTGATTCTGGCATTCTGCGATCGAGTCCCACATCAGGCTCCTCCACCGGGAGCCTGCTTCTCCCTCTCCCACTCCCCCTGCTTGTGTTCCCTCTCTCGCTGGCTGTCTCTTTCTCTCTGTCAAATAAATAAATAAATAAAAATCATAAAAAAAAAAAAAAGAAATGTGTGTTTCTGAGTAGTGACATGGCTTGTCCAACATACCAACATTTTTCTTTTTAATTCATTTTTCAGTTTTGACAAATGATATGTATTTATGCAGACAGTGAAAATGCTTTTAGAGAATCTAAGACTAAAATGTTCCCCAATATTGGACAAAGGTCAATATTTCATATTCAATAATAAATATTATTGATATACATCTCTAACAATAACTTAAATGCTTTTCATCTTTCAGCTAAGATGGAACTCATTTCAAAAATATTCCAGAACACAATATTCAGTTCTCTTTCTCTTACTGTGTTTTTATTTATAAACAATTTTCTTCATTCTTTTATGTAGACTTTCAACACCATTATGTTAGATTTAGACAAAATGTATTGAGCAGCGGAACATGTGACAGAACAAAAGCCTTCCAAAGTCTGTGAGAGTCAAGTATACATTTCTGAGTTACTCTTAACACAAGACAGTTTTAAAACACCTAGAAGTTAAGAATGAATAAAGTATGGTCTAGGAGGTATAATAATTTTTGTAAAGTGCAGCCAAGAATGTCTCTTTCTATAATAGCTATTGAATTTACAAACACAATTAAGGGGAACTACTAGGCTCATGCATCAATTGGACTTGAAGTCTTTACTGAAAACTCCCATTAGTGTCAAAAACAAGATATAAGAGCGAGTTTTATGAACACCGTTAGATTTTTCTAATGTAAGGGGGGCGTAGCATGGAATTTCTGTTGAATGTATCTGTAGTAGGTTTTAACAATTATTATAGATATGGCACATCTCTAATGTTCATTTATTCATATATTCACTTATTTATAAGACTATCCCACACCAAAGGGAGAAAATAAATATAATACACAAGTTACAAAAAAGTCCAAATATAATTGACATTTATTTTATTTGCTCACTATTCCCATCGTTTTCATACTGAAAAATTCATCGTAAAAAGTTTTGTTTGCTTATGGTTAAGTCACTGGTAAACCTGAAGAGAAATCTTACATTCTAATATTTGAATATATGGAATGGGGCAGGGGGCAGGGGGCAGGGAGAGGACCAGAAAATGAATAATAAGAATGTCATAAATTCTTATTATTTAAAGAAGAATGAATAATCTGGGAAGGAGAAATGAATAATCTGAAATATAGCAAAGAAAGAAATGTTGTAATATGTAATACATAATAAAAAGAATGGCTTTGAATTTTCATAATTATATGCAATAATCGAAATGAAAGCCAAAAGATGTCACATAACTTCCCTGCATTATCTGACTTAAATTTATTTAGATCAATTTAAATGAACAGTTTTTGTTTTGTGAAAAAAAAAAAAAAAGACAAAAACACAAGAGTGCCTTGAGGAGGCTTCAGTTCTTCTCCTAAAATAGTTCGTTATTGATTTAGGCAGGATTACTAAAGTTTTGGAAAGTTGGGGGGAAAAATACCTTCTTGCTCAAAGAGTGCTCTTTTGCAAAGTTTCTTTTGGGAAGTTTGTTCTTTAGACTAAAAATGTAAGAATTTTTACCATTAATTCTTCATGCTTGTAATATTGACCTTAGATAAACTTTCAATGCATATCTTTTCTATCACTTTATGATTGGATTAAAAACAATACTCAATTTAAAGAATCTTAATAGAGATGAGCCGCAATGTCATGAAAAGGAGATAAAATGACACGGTGTTTTAATGTGCATCAAGGGCCTAAAAATAAAGAATTTGAAGAAAATATTTTCTCTGACCTCTGTATCAGAGATGAGTCCGTGATATGTCTCTAGCTAATTGCCTCATTTATGTGGATGACAGGTTTATGAATTAGGGTGATGATGAATACACTGCATCTATATGAATTTACATGCATTCACATAACTCTATCTCTTACTTTTAATTCTCCAAAATATGTATGTGCCCACGTACAAAATAAAATCCATATGTACTCAGGACCTGTGTCTGTGACAAGAAGCTTCCACCAGTTTTCTCTCTCCTACCACATCCAGCTTAGTTTCTCTGCCAGCCTTTGAGGACCTTTCAGCCTGGTCTTAAGTCCTTCCCAAAATTATTTTCTTCTAAACCTTTGTGAAAGCCCAGCTGGCCTGTTTGTCTGTCTGTGTCTCTCTTTCTCCCATTCTCATATTTAAGAGACTGCATGGAAGGGTAGCTACAATGTTACGTGCCACCTGTCTGTGTATCTTCCCCCAAATGTGCCCCACCATCGCAATTTGGAATGCTTCCTTTATGTGCATGGGTACCTCTGTTCTTATTTATGTATTTATGTATGTATGTATGTATTTATTTTGTTCAGTTGGCCACTGTATAGTACATCATTAGTTTTTACATATTGTCCAATGATTCATTAGTGATGTATAACACCCAGTACTCATCACAACATGTGCCCTCCTTAATACCCACAACCCTGTTACCCTCCCCCCCCCCCGAAACCCCCAGTTTGTATCCCAGAGTCCAGAATCTCTCATGGTTCATCTCATTCTCTGATTTCTCCCCCTTCAGATTTCCCTTCCTTCCCCCTTGGTCTTCCATGTTATTGCTTATGTTCCACATACGAGTGAAACCATATGAAAATTGTCTTTCTCTGCTTGACTTACTTCACTTACATAATCCCCTCCAGTTCTATCCATGTCGATGAAAATGGTGAATATTCATACTTTCTGATGGCTGAGTAATATTCCATTGTACATATGTACCCATCTTCTTTATCCATTCATCTCTTGAAGGGCATCTCAGCTCCTTCCACAGTTTGGCTATTGTGGACTTTGCTGTGATGAACATTGGGGTACATGTGCCCCTTCTTTTCACTACATCTGTATCTTTGGGGTAAATACCTAGTAGTGCAATTGCTGGGTCTTAGGGTAGCTCTATTTTTAATATCTTGACCATTCCTGTACACCATACACAAAGATATGGATGAAATGGATGAAAGACCTCAATGTGATATGGGAATTCATTAAAATCCTAGAGGAGAATATAAGCAGTATTCGACATCAGCCACAGTAACTTCTTTCAAGACACATCTCCAAAGACTAGTGAAACAAAAGCAAAAATTCAGTTTTGGGACTTCATCAAGATAAAAAGCTTTTGCACAGCAAAAGAAAGAGTCAACAAAACTAAGAGACAGCCCAGACTGGGAGAAGATATTTGCAAATAACATTGCAGATAAAGGGCTGATACCCAAGATATGTAAAGAACTTCTCAAATCCAACACTCAAGAAACAAATAGCCCAGTCAAAAGATGGGCAGAAGACATGAATAGACACTTCTCCAAAGAAAAAATACAAATGGCTAACAGACACATGAAAAACTGCTCAACAGCACTAGCCATCAGGGAAATACAAATCAAAATCACACTGAGATACCACCTTATATCAATTAGAACGTACCTCTGTTCTTGAACATATTAGGGCACAGTAGAAGGAGTCATATAAGGTTGTCAACATACTAGCATTTTTTTCTTTTAAAAAATATGGAACGCTTCATGAATTTGCATGCCAATCTTGACTAGGGGCCATGCTAATCTTCTCTGTAATGTTCCAATTTCAGTATATGTGCTGCTGAAGCAAGCACTCAACATTCTATCATTTTTAATCTATAAAATTGGCAACAGTAGATGGCTCAATTTAATAATAATAGTGTTTGGTCATGATGCCAACTTCTACTAAACAAATAATTTTACAATCTGGGAATGAAAAATTTGAAAATATTTTCTTTTGAAACAGTGTATTAACAATTGATGCACCTTAAAATATGAGGATAAAGAGATTCTTTTTGATTATTTCAGTACATATTAAGTTGTTTGGTCTATGTACTTTCATATACTTTTTTAGTTGATGTTCTAAAACAGTAGATTTTAACATTTTTTTAATACATCAGCATCCTTTCGTTATGCATAAACTTATGAAGAAAGCCAGAATATACAAAAATGAAAGTGGAATTTTTCTTGTGGAAGAAGGTTAAGTGGGAAAGTCATTACCTCAGCTTTCCCATTGCAGCTCCACACAGGGTCACTTGGATAACTATTTTTAACCTAGAGCAAAGATTCAAAGCTCATTTTAATTATTATGGACCAATTTTAGCATCTATGGGACACTGGTTAGATGACAGCTGAAAAGCAAAAATGAAAATTCTCTTTCAAGATATTCACATGAGGAGTATTGTGCTTGAACACCAAGTCTGTTTGCTCAGGCTGCCAAGTTTGTACCATGATATTTCATAGGGTAGAAGCCCCAAACCTAATATGTGATTGGAATCCTTCCCTTTCTGAGTGTACTGTATGTACATGAGCTGTTGAAAGCATTCTTTAGTTCAGAGCCCAAATAGGGATTCTCCTTAAAGAACTCTCATGGTACTAATTTTTGGTAGTGTTTCAGTCTTAGTTCTGGCTGCCATAACAAAAATACCATAGACTAGGTGGCTTAAGTAACAAACATTTATTTCTCACATTTTTGAAGGATGGAAAGTCGAAGATAAAGGCACCATCAGATCTGATGTCCTCCTGTAAGAGCTTGCTTTCTGGTGCATAGATGGCTGGTCTCTCCGAGGGTCCTTATATGGTAGAGGGGATGAAGGACCTCTCTGGGGTCCCTAGTATAATGGCACTAATCTCATTCATGAGGGTTCCACTCTTATGACCTAAGCACCTTCCAAATCCTCCACCTCCTAATACCTTCACAGATTTGGTGTCTGATGAGAGCTCACTTTCTTGTTTGTATATGGCTCCTTCTGGCTGTGTCTTTAGGTGGTAGACAGCAAAGAAACGAAGCAGGCTCTCTTGCGTTTCCTCTTATAAGGGCACTAATCCATTTCATGAAGGTTCCATATTCATGACCTAATTACTTCCCAAAGGTCCTATCTACAAATACCATCACACTGAGGGTTAGAATTTCAACACGTGAATTTTGGGGAGACACAAACATTTAATACAAAACAGCTTATACATCTTTGTAATTAGGTTTAAATCATTATGTAAAGTCAATCTATGTTTTTCATCTCCCCCACCAACAAAAAATTATTAAAAAGTCAATTAGGTAATTAGCATACCTAGATACATATTATAAGCATTATTTTTAAATTATTTGCACTAGGTGTCAATATTTTACTAGAAACATTGAGACCGTTAGTCTAATAGAAACAAAAGGGAGAGATAGCATCTATTGAGCTTTTATTTCAAGGAACTACACTAGATTCTGTATAATTAACATAATTCTCCAATGACTATAAAATTTATATTATCTAATCTATATAGAAAAATAATTTTATTACCAAAATTGTGAAATACCTTGACAAAGTTGTAACAGTAAATAGAATAGAGATACAATCAGTTTTTGTTATAAAATCCATGATTCTGAATAACTCAAGGATGCAGAAGGTTTAGTATTGACTTATAACTTTTCTATCCATTAACCTTGAGATGTTGCACAGGCCACAGCCAAATTTGTACTCTCAGTGGTGTTCAAAGATTTATTCCTTCCATTAGGTATATACTCAGCAGTGAACTTAGGCTAATGTACTTTCAGTAAAGAGGTGACAAATAAAAACCTTGTATTAGTTGAAGAAAATATCCTTCGATCATTAAAAAAGGTAAAATTCTCCTCATATATCCTATTTTTCCCTGTAGCTATATAATCATCTACTTATTTAAATAATGATGACCTAGGGTTGATTACTTCCTGGCAGAAAAAAATAACCACATTATTACCTGCTGGAAAAACCCTATCCACAGGTCATTAAAATCATTACAAATAATAAATATACAAGGAGAAATAAAATTAAGGAAACATAACTATTATGCTTTTAATGATTTCAATATTTTTAGGGTGAGGATAAAAAAGATGGCAAGATTTTTTTTTCCAAGTTGAATAAACAACAGTATTGAATAACAACTATTTTATTAACGTCATTTTAGTAATACTATTTTAAATCAGTATCTTTCTGATAATTTATCACTGGGAAAATATTAAAAATATTCACTTTGTTTCAAATATTATTTCAGTTGACAAAAATTGTTTGTAATGGGGCTCTTTTTCAAAACTGATAGCTCATTTTTAAAATTGATTATTAAAATAAAATCAATGACACTTTTCCTAAAAGATTAGGATTTGATTTTGAAGTATGCTATTTTTCATGAGAGCAAAATCGTTTTTGGAAATACATGTATTTGTGTATAGGTGTGGGTGCATATTATGTGTCATATATGCAAACCTAATCTGCACCCTAGAATTGACTTTAGTAGAATGATTTTAATTCTTAATTTGATACTTTTCATCTCTAAACCATCTGCCTCCATCTCTACACACAGTTAACCAAAATGTAAAAATTGTAAGGAATTAAATAAGTCAATCATTAGGTAGTAAAGACATCAAGAAAATATGCTTCCTTATAAAAAATTTCAAAGTAATTATAATATCAGAAACTTAAAATACTCAGAAATGAAATCAACTAATAAAATTTTCAATTTGTTTCTACTACTTCTAGTGTATTTTATATACATTTCTAATTTTATTTTGTAATGTTTTTTAACTCTTCCTCAAACATTCAGAGTTGTGTTCTTTTTAAAAGCAGATACATTTGCTTATTTTTATTGAAAATTTCTTCTCAGATTATTTTTGGGGGTGCTACTTTTCTTTCTTTTTTTTTTTAGATTTTATTTATTTATTCGACAGAGATAGAGACAGCCGTCGAGAGAGGGAACACAAGCAGGGGGAGTGGGAGAGGAAGAAGCAGGCTCCCAGTGGAGAAGCCTGATGTGGGGCTCGATCCCATAATGCCAGGATCACACCCTGAGCCAAAGGCAGACGCTTAACCGCTGTGCCACCCAGGCACCCCAAGGGGGTGCTACTTTTCTATCCTGAATTGATGTGAAGTTTAAAATGATTTCTTTCTACATGACAGAGTTGTAAGTTTTCCAAGTGAAAATAGCCACTCATATATTTTAAGCACATATTAATATGACTGGTACATGGTAGGTACATAGTAAAAGTTTAGGAAGGGTGAGAAAACATGAAAATACATTCTGAATATTATAAATTGATTTAAAATGTTTAGAGACAATAGCACTGATAATGTTCTGAATATAAGCACAAAATGGGCCCTCTTTTAAAAAAATGGATTGCCATCTGTTAGAGTCAAAGTAATGTCTAGGGAAAGAAAACTTTTCTTTTTTTTGAGATTGATTTTTTTTTTATTTTTTGAAGACTTTTTATACATTTATTTGAGAGAAAGAATAGAGCATGCAAGAGAGAACAAGAGTGGGGGGAAGGAGGAGGAGAAGCAGACTTCCCACTGAGCAGAGAGCTGCACACAGGGCTCTATCCCAGGACCCCAGGACCCCAGGGATCATTAGCTGAGCCAAAGGCAGATGCTTAACCGACTGAGCCACCCAGATGCCTGTTGAGATTGATTGTAAAAGGTGATGTTACTCTTTTTTGAAAACATGAATATCAATATATGTTATAAAAATATACAATAGTATCATTTCATTAAAATTTCAACTCAAATGCATTCATGAATTTTTATAATAAAACGATCCAAACCAATAATTTAACTGTTTTTCTAACTCAATATCCACTGATATTTTTGCCCTATACATAGCTTGCTACGTAATAAAAATAAACTTTGAAATAAATGAGTGCATTATTTTCTGGGCTATTTTGTGGGTAATTTACTTACCTCTATTCAATCAGAAACAACTAATACCACAGGATATCAGCAAATTATCATAGTCACAGTCTGACAGACTATCATTTTCCAAGATAGATATTTAATACAAAAAAAAAAGATGATAGCCTTGAAATTCAAATATTTAGCAAGGTAATTTGTTTTCACCCCAACCATCTTAAACATCAAGAAGGAAGCTGAAAATTCCTGTTATGATAATGGCTGGATGGTATTTATTGTTCAAAACCTCTCGAGTATAGCAATTGTAAACTCTAGACAAAAAAGAAAAAGCAAATGTTTGAAAGTGCTAAAATTAACCAAATTCATACAGAAAAGGGTAGGATGTGACCCTGGAAAGAGGGAAACATTCTGAGTGAGATAACACTTTCCTGGCTTTTCCTCTTCCATCCACTGAGGCTCAGAGAATTCCCGGATGAGCATAAAGAAGACCACACCTGAGTGGGTTATATTCAAATCTCACAAAACCATAAAGAGAAAGCTGAAAAACCACCAAAGGGGGAAAAGACATAGCCATACTGCACTGCATTTCTGGTTTATAGAACAGGGAGATAATAATGGATTTGTGGTCATTGGTTATTCTGCAATATTAATTGAATACAAGCATTACTATATATCAAATGTCTAGGAATAAAATTAATTTAAAAATTTAATATCACCATATGCAAAATAAAAGAATCATTGCTAAGATAAAAAAAATGTTTAAATATCCAATTAAATAAATGGATATACAAAGTGTGCAGCATGAAGACTTGGTATGAAGAGATTCAATTTTCCCCAAAAGACTCTACAAATTTAAAGTTATCTCAGTCAAAATCCCAGCAGCTTTTTCTGTGTATGTATAAACTGACTGCAAAAATTATATGGAAAGCCAAAGTCATAAGACCTCGGATAGTCAAGAAAAATCTTGGAGAATAAGCATGTAAAACTTAAAATATGGATTTCAAGATTAACTATTAATCTAGTAATTGAGACAGTAATTTGGTGTGATATTTTTGAAGGGATTAATAAATAGATCAAAGGAACAAAACAGTCTCAAGAAAGAGATTGTATATACATATATAAACATATATAATATATAAATACATATTATATTTGAAAATAAGTTATCATATAGATAAATTATATATAATCTTAGTTGATTAATTTATAATTAATAAACTATTGCAATTCATGAAGAAATAAAAGACATCAAAAACTATCTTGGCATAGCTGGATGTATGAATGGAAATAAATAAACCCTGACCTCAATTCTTGTCATAATTAAATCAGGATGACTCATAGACCTGGAGAAAAATACATGTGAGAAATCTTGTAATAATGGGAGATAAAAGTTCTTAAGAAGGACCCAAACAAAACTAATTGCAAGAAAAAATACTGATAAACTGGATTTCATCAAAATTAAAAATCTGCTCAACCAAAGTATTATTAAAAATGATTTGCAAGTCACAAATCATAGAGAAAAATTGGAATACACATATATCATAAAATTCTCACAGCCAGAATGCACAAAAGTCCTATCCAATTAAAAATGGGTACATTCCTGTACACATCACAAAAGGAGATACATGAATGATCAGTAAGCCCTTCTCCCCCACAAAAATGTTGCCTGAAATCATCAGAAACTACAAAGAAATACCAGTATATATCCACCAGAATGGCTAAGATTAAATGGACTGCAACTACGAGATTTTGGAAAGAATGTTGAGTAACTGGAATTCTCTCACATTGCTACCTGCTGTGTAAAACTGTAAAGTGACTTTGGGAAAAGAAAACGTAAACACTTGTTTTGTTTTTTACAAATTTAAACATACACATACCCTATGACCCAGTAATTCTTCATTCTAGGTATCTATTCAAGACAAGAAAAACACATGTCCACACAAAACCATGTAATGGGATTGTTACAGTAACTTTGCTGACAATAAGTTCAAACTGGAGACCAATCAAATGTCCATCAGCAGGAAAACAGAGAAGCAAATTACAGCATACCCACGTAATGGAATTCTACTCAGCAATGACTAGAGACCAATTACCCATACACAGAACAACATGGAAGTTTTAGCAGAAAATGGCATTAGGAGCTTTCTGGGGTGATAGAAAAATTGATGCTCTCCATACTGCATGCTTGATATCTGTGTAACTTAGTCCATGTTAAACTTTATGTCATATAAAACAAATCTTCAAATCTGGTGTACTAAAAACTGATAGTTTAATATAATAGATGAAGAATAAAAGTTAAAATTATATACAAAATAAGTGTATACTTATTTAAAACAAAAAATTAGGAACTCCTTTATCCTGCAGAATGATAAAAACTAAAAAAAAAAAAAGGCAAGATTTAGACATATGTGTCTTGACTTCTTACTGCAGGTGTTTCTGGGAAGATAATGAAAAAAGTAGTGAAAAAAGAAGGATAATTTGGTGAGAAAAGCTGAGGTATGCATGTGTGCTGTGTATTTCTCTAGGTTCCACCTAGTAAAAGTTCAGCCCATCTCAGAAAATGCCTGCATTCAACAGTGTATCCAGAAATAGTTGAGTTAAGGCTCTCTAGTCAGAGAAAGAAATCCTTGCCATCTCTAANAAGAGAGAAAGAAATCCTTGCCATCTCTAATGAGATTGCACGTAACGGGAAATGCGTGTAGGGGTTTCTGTGAGCTCACACCAGATGATGCAGAATGGCTTTCTCTGGATCGATAACTTATAGGTTTGCCATAGAGCAGAGCTGCCTTGGTGTGACATGGTATGACACTCTGAATGGGACTGGGAGAAGGAGGACATTACTAAAACTAGTGAGAGATGAGGGACTACCATGGTAGCAACTGAAATAGCATATGTAGACTTTTTCTTTTTTTTTAAGCTGTATTTATTCATTTTAGAGGGAAAGAGTGTGTGTGTGAGCTGGGGGAGAGGGAGATCATCTCAAGCAGACTCCCACCGAGTTCAGAACCCCATGCAAGCCTCAATCTCACAACCTCGATATCATGACCTGAGCCTAAATCGAGAGTCGGATGCTTAACCAACTGAGCCATCCAGGAATCCCGCATCCATAGACTTTCAAGCAGTTTGAGAAGACAGACCTAATTTTTACTAGCCACGGACCTCATCAACGGAAGAACGAGCATCGCCAGTGGGCAGCAAACAAACCAATATTTTCTCTGACTTCCAACTCATTATGGATCTGGCCTGGTAATAAAAAGTAAGCATTTATATCATTGATTTTCTACCATTAATTAACTTCTGTTATAATTATATTCATGTACAAAGAAAGCTCATTCTGTCACATATGGTTACCTTAGTTCATCCTAATTCCTTAGAATGTTTTTTATTCACCAAACTAAAAAGTCAAGGGAAAGGTATAGGCCAATATATGAGCAGAAATGAGACATTTCAGATGACATTCATATGGAGAGGTGCAGGCGATAAGCTGGAAATATTTTCTGAGGACAGATTTTTAGTGAAAAGAATAGCAAGGGAAGGGAAGGAATGAAGCTAGCATCTATTATGTACTTACTATATGCTAGAAATTATGAGACACTTTTCATTTTATATGCCCTGCTATATTCCACAGATTATTTAAAGTTGTTTAAAAGTGAACAAGCCATAAAATAAAGGCATGAACAGAATGATGAAATGGCAGAGTAACAACATATGGAATTAAAACAGAAAGTTGATAAGAGAACGTTACATCAAGATGCTGAAAACTGTTCCTACCAAGTGATGTTTCAAATAAAAACAAGGTGTCTACATGGTGAGTTACAATGTTGTCCTTATCACCATTTCTATGGGAACTCATAGATTTTCTCTGATCTCAGACATAAAATATTTTCCTCTATGTCAGGTTGAACAATATCCTAAACATCCAATGGCGTAGAGAATTATAAGGTCTATATTGAATAATCACAGAGTGGTAGCTGAGGCCAAATCTTAGATATTTAAAGTGAAAACAAATTGGTTGATTCATGCAAATACTGGTGTTCAAGGAGATTTGATGTAAGAGAGGAGGCACAGATTTAGGACAGCAAGTGACAAAATTACCAGGCACTAACATTCATGTGTGTATTCAATCATTCATTTCCTTAATATAAGCCACTTAGCAAGCACTGTAAAATGCACCAAGGATACAATAACAAACACAAAATGCAGAATCTGTGTCTTCCTTCACTGAGCCCCCAAACTGGTGGTGCTCAGTGGCCAATAACCAACCAATAAGAGGATTTGAGTTAAATAGGATCTGATCTACTCTTTAGAAGAATGAGGAATGAGTAGGCACAGTGTCAGGGTCCCAGCCCAATGAACTTGGATTTAGTAAAAATGATAGTCTCTCAAAAGAATTGAAGAGAAAGGAGGGGAAACAGAGAGAAGCCAGGTTGAACAGACCCAGGAAAAACATCGGAGGCTGAGCGTCCAGCAGATTCGAAGCAGAGAACTCCAGTGTATCTTCTTGTCTCTGTTATGTTGAGGGGGTCATGGTCCTGGTTAACTCAGAAGAGTCCCGGTCTAATTATTAATAGGATTGCTGTTACTGTCAAATGTTTGGAAAATAAACTATATGATTATATGTTCAGGCAAGTTGTACTAAAAGTTGGGGTTTTTTTTCTTTATTCCTATTCTTGACAAGCACACCCTTCTGCAATATTTCTGAAAGTCTAGATTCCAGCAAATACCAGGTAGGGAACGACAGAGGAGTCTATACAGCCGCCGTTGGTTCCAGATACACCTCAAGGCTACTGGCTCTGGTTTAGATTTAGGACCCTGAACTCTTAAGGCAGCATGGGAAGATTCCTTTTCTTCTGGAGAGAATACATGTCCTTTTTGAATTCTCTAATTTCATGGTAGTCATTATCTCAGGGGTCTCTCTCTGAATGGCCACTGAGGAGGAACATGGACATGCCTGTATAATTTAAATCCTTTCCATCCCCAACATGGGCATGGGTATCTTAGCTTTAGAGAATTGCCAGCGTACATATCAGGAGTTTTCTTGAGAGGTTACACTTTCAGACATTGAGCTATTGATTTTTTTCCTTTGAATACCTAATCTAAATACTTCAATATGTCCAAGACTAAAGTTACATATGTCTGTGTTTATATAAATCCAGCCATAGTAATGCCTAAAGCCTTGGCATGGCCTGGGTAGAGTTCATCACATCAGCAATAGAAGAGGGGGCTTCAACCTGGGATGTCAGCACAGTCTTTCTGGCTGCGGGTAGCAAGCACTGAGAGACTGCCCACCGAAAAGTCAGACAGCCCCTCAAAGAGTCCACATGTCTGGAACAGAGTAAAGGTCACCGGGTGGCTTGAATTACTTGTTTTAATGCTTTCCTAGGAATACTGGGAATACTTTATGAATACCTGAAGGAAGGAATATTATTCTCAAAGTCTACAAATACCCTGCCAATTATGACTGAGTTGGGGGGGTTTTTATCGTTAGGGCAGGCAGTGTAATTCTAAGGGGGACAAATTGGGTCAGTGCCAAACCATGCATCTCCTACTGCTTCTATCTTTACATTCTCTGAATATTATTAAGTATAGCAATAGCTCTGTTAAAAAAAAAGTAAAGATAAGAAATTGGCCTGAGGTTTAACAAAGGGAGGGATTGACTAGTAGTATGATACTGATGAATAAGTTAAACAAATGTATTTAAATATTCCCATCAATGTGGTATATTGTTCCTGAACACATCTCATTATCCCGGGAATTGGAAACAATTAGTTTAACTAGACTTTCTTAAAGAATAATTTCTGAAAACTAGAGAAACAAAGGAAATAAATGGATGGGTAGATAGTGAATTGGATAGATACGGGTAGATAAATAATAAAAATAGATGACAGGTAGATGATAGGGTAGGATAAGAATTTATTGATAAATATTTTCTAACTTTTATGAGCCTCAGATTGTTTCTTAGAGGTATATATTTAATTAAAAACATCAATTTTTGAATGAAACTTTAAAAATATATTAACAGAGCTAATTAAGTCTGTAAATATACATTATGACTGGCTTAATAAAATGAACGTTTTGTTTGTTTGCTTTCATTTTTTACCTCTAGTTAATAGAGGTGCTGCTAATTCAGAGGCAGTTTCTGTTTTTCTTTCTTTGACATTTATAAGGTAACAAGACCCAGAAATGTATGAGCATTTTAAAAGTGATATATCAAATAACAGAGAATAAATCTTTTATTTTATCTTGGCATCCTCTGTCCTCATTTGCCTTTTCCAGGCTTTATTTAGAGGGAAAATAAGGTTCATGCATTCTCACTGATAGTAAAGTAACCCAGTTTGGAAAAGTTATTTTTCTTATATTCATTGGAAATGAGATCTTATTTGAGGTTGACTGCATTTACATTTATTTGCCTGTAGAAGATCTGATTTAAAGATTAGGAAGTGTTTTATGCATCATGCATTATGAATATGCACTAGAAACAACACTGCCAGGAGATAAGTTAAGTCACCTTGGTAGTGACATATGACAAGGAGGCTCATACAATTTGACCACATATTATATGAATCAGAAATAAAAAAAATAACAATAAGACAACAAAAAAGATAAAATTCTCCCCTTAGCCAGAAAAAATATATGCCACATGTTAATCTTTTCTTCCATAAATATAAATTGTTCTAAGGCAGAAAACATCTTTCTTTTTGTGACTAATATAATTGCTCAATAAATATTCATCAAATGTCAAGTAAATCAGTATTACTAAAAATTATGTTTGCTCATTTTGAAAGGGGCCTGAGATAGAACTCATTTGGGCCTTGGTAAGATGCCCTTTTGTTTAATTTAGCAGGATATTTTTTGAAGAGTTCAGTGAGAATCACACAAGAGCAATAAAACCACGTAGATAGGAAGCATTACGCCTAGATGCAATTCAGCAACTTCGGTACCTGCGAGATCCCTGAAGGATCGATGTTAAGGTGTTGTTATATTTAAACACCTGTATAAAATGATCTTGGTTGCAGTTACTGCAGGCTCATTTACATTTTAATGTGGACAGTACCATTTTGGATGCCATTGGGCCCTATTTAGAGAAGTTCAAGGACACTCNCGGCCCTGTTTAGAGAAGTTCAAGGACACTCCTCAGGAGTCTTTTGACATATTACAAGTAAGGTTTGCGGTGAATGTAGGTGCACATAAAACGAGGGCAACGTGGTTTACATCTCAGAATGTAAATGTAAAGGAATCTGTGGGTCTTACTACTCCATCACATATCTACATCTCTGTGTAGAAGGCAACAGAGTGTAAGCACGAACACAGATTGATATGAAGCATCTAACTCAATAGGTTAAAAAAAAGTCTTTATTTAACGTCAATATTGTTTCGTTTTTCGTAATCAGGAGGACTTTATGATTTCTCTAAAAACCTGAACAAAACAAAGAGATACACAACAACAACAACAACAACAAAAACCTACAAATAGAGTTATGCCCTGGAACAGTGTCTATCTTGAGCACAAACTATCAAGAATAAGTTTGGTACGTTGGTGAGTCCTCTCTAGTGGACACTGAATGGAATTTATGAGAATATAGTTCGTAATTCACATAGCCCCCTTTTAAAATTTTTGCTTCTTACATGTCATACTTTTAAATGCCAATAATAAAGCATTTAAATATTTGTCAATATATTTGTATAAATAAAGAAGGCTTTACATTAAACATTTTAGAAAGAATACACTATGCCTAGTGACTTGTAATCTATGCCTCTATGATAACTAAAATACTAGGAAAAGCATTAGTGATAGTGATAAATAGGATGTTATTTCTTAACTGAAATCCATTCCCAAATGAAGCAAAAATACCCTTTGGCCCTTTGTTTTAATATCATTTTTTAATACTATAAAGATAAGATTCTTGGATGAAAGCATTTCCTTTTTTTTATTAAAAAAGCAAAAACATTAAAACATTATTAAAATATTTTATAAACAAAATTCTGCTTGTCCACTACTGTATTAAATATACACATGTTCTTGTTGAAATAAGCTGTTCTGTCTTCATATATAAACAGTAAAACTAGGAAAAAATTATCCAGTGCAATTAGAATACAACCATATTGTTAATATTATATAGCAATTTTTAAGATTCAGGAAAATAAATATATATACACAAACACATATACATTATATATTTACATTATATATATTATGTATACATTATTATGTATTCTGAATATACATATTATACACTTGTATGTATATTCTGAATCCTTATATATATAACATATATTTATATTTATTCTGAATCTTAAAAATTGTTAATGTGAGAGATCTACAGATTTTACGTAGTACATCATTTATGTTAAATGACACAGTATTAAGCTTTTCTTTTGGGAAATATCTACTTACATAAGTTTGTGGAAAAAGGCACATATAGAAAGAAGACACTTCAAACTAGAAAGAGTGAACTGAGATTTAACGTCGCCAACAAAGTGGAGAATTAGATTCATCTGTTAGCTTCTGAATCATTTACTAAGTTAGCATGTTCAAATAATTGTTATAAAATTGCATTATTCGAGAAACTAAAGATAACCAGAGTGTTCCTCATATCCCATTCGTATCCTTGGGGAATAACCCCTATTTCTATTCTCATTACACTGTTTCCTTTCTCCGCTGTATTTATTTGACGTCATTTAGACTGTAGGGTTTGTGAGAGCTAGCCTCCCATCAGCTTGTTCACCGCTCCATCCTTGACCACATATGCAATGTCTCATAGAAAGACACTGCTCTATGTCGAATATATGAACAAAGGGAAGAATGGTTTTGCCATTTAGTAAGAAGATGGCTGCTGACAGCAAAAACAGTATTTCTGTTTCTACCTCTACCCCAACATATCTGATCCCTTCGTATTCTCTTTATCGTCTATCACTCAAATGCTCATTGTATGTTTATATTACATCTATTAACAGTCGAGTACAAGTTCAGCCTTACCACACAGTAAGAGTCTAAGATAACATATGCCTATGTGAAATGCATTAAAACCTATCACTGAAGGGACGCCTGGTGGCTCAGTCAGTTGAGCATCTGACGCTTGATTACGGCTCAAGTCATGGTCTCAGGGTCTTGAGACTGAGCCCCATGTCCCGCTAGGCATGCTAGGCGTGGTCTGCTTGAGATTCTCTCTCCTTCTCCCTCTGCCCTATCCTGCTTGGACGCACACATACTCTTTCTCTCTCTCTGAATAAATAAAATCTAAAAAAAGCCCTATCATTGAAATATATATTCACACATATATATGTGTCCTATTTATTTATTATAAAAATAATTTTATACATACTTTATTCTTTTAAGAGTATATACTCATTATACCTTAACTACCAACTTCTATATAATTACAATGCTCAGATTTTTCGAAGACAGATTATACTTGTTCTCCCTCTCCTTTATATGTAAGTCCCTTTTTCCCCTTTATTTTCTAACTAGCATGATATATATAGACATACAATTTTGCTTTAAAGATTGATTTCTTTATTTTAGAGGGAGAGAAAGTATAAGCATAGGGAGGGGCAGAGAGAGAGGGAGGGGAGAGATGGAAAGAAGCAGACTCCCCAGTGAGCCTGGAGCCCAACAAGGGGCTTGATCTCAAGACCCTGAGATCATGATCTGAGCCAAAATCATGAGGCCTACACTTAACTGACTGAGCCACCCAGGGGTCCCTAGACATATGATTTTATGATAAGTACTTCTAAATACAATTTTGAAGTAGATAGGCTAATTTAAAATATATGACAGAGTTAGAAATTGATTTTTCACCTATATTTGGCCGAAAAGGAAATGCATGCAAATTGTACTCATTTTCAAAGGCATAGTAATAATGTCTGCATTATTCTCTAATATTTCTAGAATGAACCAAGTCTAGGTAGTTAATATACATAACACAGCACGTAGAAGCTTATATTTCATGTATTAACATTTTCATAGTTCCAGTATATGAAAAAAGCCATTTTCACATCAGAATATAAAAAATAGATATTGTTATAAAAATTAAAATGCACTTAAATAACTCATCATTTATCAGGATACAATGTAAATAGAAAACATGATTTTGTTAGTATATTTTCTCAATGGGAAACATGAAATATTCTAAATGGCATCTGCCTCAAAAACTGAATTATGTACTGTAAGTCTGAGTTGTTTACAAAAACAAAACTTACTGAAACAAACGAAAATGCATATTCTAAATATCATTAGTAGTGGAAACATTAAACATACTTGGGTTGCAAACTCTAAAGTCACCTGGGTGAAAATTTAAATTCTTTAATTAAAGATGCATTGTAATAAATCTATGCTTACTGTAGCCATTCCAAATTATTTCATATTAAATATATTATGTGCCTTAATATGTAAATTTATTATTCAAATCTGGTATATACTTGCAAAAACACAATCCCACAATCAATTCCTTGCCAACTGTGAAAGCATTACAAATAGTAGCTCAACATTGTGATAAAATCAAGGTAAAGCTGAATTATAGATGGATTTTCTTTAGTAAATTAATTACCAAAAAACTATAAAATTTCCTGTTTAATTATGAATTCTTATGCATGCATATGACTTAAGAATTTATGCAAACCACTTTGCTGTTGTTTGTGATAAAATTTTATCAGTCACACTACAAATGATGAGGTATGGTACTGGTCCTTTGTTTATTCTTTTCAGATAGTTCATGACATTTTACATCCGTCTCTTGTGATCGTTATATGCTAATTCAACAATTATTTTAACAAAACTCTGATGACTGGCACATTTACTATAAAAGATATTTCTAATAAACAAGCAACAATAATACCCAAATGATCATGAATGCAATGCTATATTGAAGCTGTCAGATTCATTGGTCAGGTTCGTGCAGTTACTCTTTGCCCATTTTTACAAGTCTACAGTCTTAAAAAACAACATAAAATAGTTTGATCTTTCTCTTAAAAATAATGATATTTATCATAAACACGGGGAATTTATTCAATATTATTTAATAAATGAGGATCAAGTTATTCATTACATTCAAGTTCCGTGTTTTTTAGGTAAATATTATTTTGGTAAAATAATCTTTGAAAGGGAAATTGTGCCTTTTTGTCTCATTTTAAACAAGATCCACAATTTGTCCTTTATAATTGGAAATGAGTTTATGGCTAGTAATTTATGCAGAAAATGGGCAGGTGGAGAACATTGCTTCCACATGCAAAGTCTATTTAGAAGATAATTTATGCTAACTATATTTGTAAATAAATAACATTGCAAATGCAAAAGTTGTAAGAAGACAATTTCAATACATTAAATAAAAATAAGCACAAATAGAAATAGCTTGATTATGTAGAAAAGATACGATATGTTCTCTATATCTTATATCAATCATATCAATTTCTTATATTAATTACTCTGGCAGCCTCTTGGTCCAAGTAGTTTTTTGCTTGAAATTCCCCAGGAGTCTCCTTGCTGGTCGTTTTGATTTTACATTTAACACCCAGCAGTCTATTCTGAACATAACATCTCAGATGCTTCTTTCAAACTAAATTAGATCATGCCAATCATTTATTTAAAACCTTGCAACTGTTACGTTCTCAAGGTTAAAGCAAAAATCCTTACGATGGCTCACAGAGTTCTCCCAATCTGGACACCTATTAATTCTTGTACTCTTCCTGTAGCTCACCACCCTGGGTTCCCTGCAAATCCTCAACTACTTTTACTTTTCCATTGTGGGATCTTCGAGCTGTTTCTGTTTTTTATTTTTTTCTTTTACTACTACTGCTCATTATATTTTAACATACTAAATATTTTAACTTCAATAGAGCTCTTAAGAAATGTCTATGAAAGCAGAGATCTTAATCAGTTTTGTTCATTGATAAATTTCAAACACCTAGATCAGAGGGGCAAATCGTAGGTCATCAATACTTACTTGTTGAAATATTGAATGAAAAGAGAAAGAAAAGGAAAAAAAGGAGAAAGGAAAGAAGGAAAAAAGAAGATGAAACATATTAGTATTCAAATTTTTTATGAATACATTTTTATTGGCACAGAAAATAAAAGAGAAAGGAGGAAAGAAAGAGAGAAAGGAAAAGATCATAATTTNGAAAAAAGAAGATGAAACATATTAGTATTCAAATTTTTTTATGTATACATTTTTATTGGCACAGAAAATAAAAGAGAAAGGAGGAAAGAAAGAGAGAAAGGAAAAGATCATAATTTCAGGTAGTAAAAATGGAGAATATTAAATGAAATCGATGTAAGGAATGTCTGGATAACGTCAGCCCAGGAGGTTTGAGTAGTCAGGAAAACCTCAGTGAGGTGATGCTTGAATTTACATCTGATTAGGAGAAAAAACTAGAGGAGTGAGGGAAAGAGAGAGAATCTTGAGCAAACTCCCCACTAAGCACAGAGCCCAACATGGGGCTTGATCTCACAATCCAGATATCATGAGTCCAAGATCACCATGTGAGTCGTAACCAAGAGTTGGATGCCTAACCAACTACACCATCCAGGTGCCCATTTTCTTACTCAATCTTACAAGCAATCTTATAAGGTAGGTATTATCACAGCCCTACAGCAAATGGGCTCATATCTACAGATATTAAAGGGTTTGTCTCAATTGCAAAGCTAGTAACAGGAGATGCTGAGTTGCACCCAGGTGTGTCAATTTGTGGAACATAGTCTCGTTTATCAGAGTGCAGCATGCATACTTCCTTTCTAATGGCCACACGAGAGAGTTAAGTAGACAGATTTGCCTCCATGAGGAGGCCAAGTAGAGGGCACAACCTCCACAGTTATAGAATTTTGCCTTCTGATGGTTTGCTACGCCGGACTTCTCCTGATGTCCGAATACCATTCTCCTAGCCTAGATTCTAGATTTCTGCTACCTGGCTTCTGCACCTTGCCTCATATTTTTGGAATCTTGAACCCTTGCCATCTTGTCGGGAACACGTGTTCTTTGTCTTCTGTACCAAATCTTGGGTGATCATCGTAGAACTAATTTTGAAGTCTTTTTATTAATTCACGGTGTCTGCAAGTATCCCTCATATCTATCAAGCTATAACATACTGTCACTCTTTCCCTATTATTTCCACACCCATCAAGCCCTCCCAACAGAGCTAGGACTTTTAACATGTTTCCCCTGACACCCAGTCCCGAGCTATTTACCATTCCAGACAGCTATGAAATGCATTTCTAAAATTCAGAGGCCAAACACACGTGTCTGTGAGTACATATTGCACTTGACTAATTGTTTTATTGTAACTCAAGATAATTTTCCGTGCACCATACTCTTTTTTGTAATGCTTCAGAAAAATCTCCCTTCCTACCACCTAGTACTTGATAATATAGTAAATTGTCTAGTGCTAAATTATATATTCTTATATGTTATTTTCAAATTGCTTCCTACTCTATGCTATTATTACCTGAGTCTAATTCACCTAATTAAAGTATAAATGTCTTGAGTACAGGGATCATTTCACCTCTTAAAAGCACCCAAAGTAATGCTGACTGAACAACAAGTGGTAAATAATGCTTATTGATGGAGACATAAGAGAAATAACAATGAAGAACAGAAAGTGTAAGAAAATATGGGGTTTCTTCTTCATTTTGGCTTTATAAACATAATGCTTTCACATGTATAAGGTGGGGTTTATCATTTCTGGTATTTTCCTGAATGTCAATAAAAAACATTTTCATCATGATGCGTATCTTATAACCATGTTTATTCCATCTTGGGTTTTTTTTCTATTTTATATCACCACTTCTAAGTGAAATTGAACTAATTAAGTGAAATAAATAAGGAATCAAAATGCATCACCCAAAGACGAGGTTTTAGGTAGAAAATCATTACCTTGTTTGCCCAGAACACAAGGGATTTCATTATGACACTGTGGTACCTTGGCTCAGGGAAATATACTTGACCTCTTAGCCTATTGCTTTGGACAGGAATTATATTCAATCCATCAATTCTAATGTCAAAATGATAAATTCCTGGCAGCAGTGGATTCCTCTTTCAGGGGAAAATCATTTGCTTTTTCCACTGTCAGTTCCTCTATAATTCTAAATATTTAGATGACATTTGCAAAAACAATACAAATGTGTGCTTAATGAGCATGACAACTGCTAGCTAAATCCACTGGAAGCTTGAATATACTGGAAAAGGAAAATAATTCTGTTTGTTTTGAATGTCAACATACTAATGAATTAATTCAAAACTATTTTAGCATTGAAAGCTAATATGCTTTCATTACCGTTTTCAGGGCTGCAGTTTCCTTAGGAGAATTTGAAAGGGCAAAAGAGTCAGTCCTTTTGTGCCATCCAGGACCAATAAACTGGCTTTTAGTGACATCGTGCCATAGTTTTGTTAAGTTCATGCATAGTTTTCTTGGTCAAAGGAGACCGTGGAAATGCAGTGTGTCTCAGCTTTCTGATGGTTTCATCTCTGATGTGCCTTATGCAACCTGCCTAAAAATCTGCTTAATTATTCTACATATAAATGGTATACCTACCACTCGATTGCCTGCAAACCTTTCCATTCTCTTTCATCTCCAAACAGAGTCATTTCTACCTCCTCTGGTAGGACTGTTGTGTGCCTGCCCCTTCCTCTTCACGCCCACCTGGGTGCACACCTCACACTAACTCATCTGTCAAATTTCAGCCTGAATGTCATCGCTTACCTATCACTCAGATGAGGCTGCTTCCCGTCATTGTATTGTCTCATGGCACCATCTGTTTTTTATCCATATCATTTTTTGTAAATATAATTATGCATTACTTTTTTCTGCTGGGCTTAACATATATCTCCCCTTCTAGACTGTAAGTTAAAGGCTGGCAGGAGCCTTCCCCTTTTCTTCCTTCTCTCATGTGTCTTTAGCCCAACAGGCACACAACAGGGGCACAGAGTTCTTAATTGAATGAATAAACGAATGAAACCCTACCGTTCTCTATATATCTTCTCTGAGTGAGATATGGGTGAAAAACCTAATTTGTTTCATTTTGGACAGAAAAGAAGTTTTTTGGTATAACTAAGAAAGAGAATCAAGCACTCTTCATGAATACTTATCCATTTATAAAAGACCAACTGTATGTTTCATATAGAAAATTGTCAGATGGGATAAGCAGTATCAGACATTAACAGATACGTGATAGGGGCGCCTGGGTGGCACAACGGTTGGGCGTCTGCCTTCGGCTCAGGGCGTGATCCCTGTGTTGTGGGATCAAGCCCCACATCAGGCTACTCTGCTATGAGCCTGCTTCTTCCTCTCCCACTCCCCCTGCTTGTGTTCCTTCTCGCTGGCTGTCTTTATCTCTGTTGAATAAATAAATAAAATCTTANTCAGGCTACTCTGCTATGAGCCTGCTTCTTCCTCTCCCACTCCCCCTGCTTGTGTTCCTTCTCGCTGGCTGTGTTTATCTCTGTTGAATAAATAAATAAAATCTTAAAAAAAAACCATATATGTGATAAAATTGTCCCCTACTGCACAAGTAAAAGGAAGAATTACCTTTTCCTGATAGCTGTAGGTAGCAGAATGCGCCACCTCAAAATAGGCTGCTCTGGCATAATGATTATTTTGAGCTGAAAGCACTTGAGAAAAAGTAAAAGCAGGGAGAGGCTTTCTCTGATTTTTTCCTTATCTGCCTGAAGACAGATCCTCCAAAAAGAACTGAATTGTCATAAATCTCCTCCCCAGAAAAGCTTCCTCAACCAGGGATGACTGACTCTTAGGGAAGGGGAGTAAAGTGGACATCATATCCAGCCAAACTTTGTCACAAACATTTGTTAAGTTAATTAAACAGGGGAGCCATTTAGATGAATGTGTCTCTAGTGCTCCAAGAGGCCTGCCAAACAGACCCCACATCTGAAGCCTCGAAATGCCTCACGGTTATGAAATCAAAATGCTAAGGAAAACCCATCACAAACAGCCAACTGGACTTCAAGCTGTAGCCAGTCAAAAGTTTCCCTTGCATCTGCACTTTCTTTATGTAAGTGTTGCCCTGCTTTTTGTCTGTGGAGTGCTCCTCACCATGTCAGGTTTGGACTGCTGGTTGGGATTGAAGTTGGCTCCCATAAACTCTTAAAATTTTTAATATGCATCTGTTTATCTTTTAACACTATCATACCTCTGATCTCTTCTTCAAACGGCCCATTGGTCTTTCCCAAGAGGTGTACATACTCCCCCCCTTCCCCTATTAAGATAACATTTAATCCTTAATTTTAAGCCCCGTTGGAGGAGTTACCCATTTTCCCCTGGGTGTGTCCCATGCATACATGAGGTCGACATATTCGTGATACTTATTTTTCTCTTGTTAATCTTTTATTACAGTGGTCTCCTCTAAGAACTCAGAAAGGTAGAGGGAAAATTATTTTTCCTCCCCAACATGACCTACGTTGCAGTGACTTTTTTCTGACTATNTTATTACAGTGGTCTCCTCTAAGAACTCAGAAAGGTAGAGGGAAAATTATTTTTCCTCCCCAACATGACCTATGTTGCAGTGACTTTTTTCTATCTGATAGATGTTATCATAGCTACTCTAATGTGTTATTCTAGTATCCACCACAATACTCTCTTTTTTGTAAATACATACACACACACACACATACACACATGCACACACACACACAAAACTTTTGACTTAGGACAGTTTAGTCTAACTTATTGCAGCAATTCTGGGGGAAATGCAGCTAATTTTTTTCAGTGAGTGCTATTCATAGACTTCTAAAATAATTAGGAATATTTCTAAATTCTACGTCTGTACTCTTAATTCAAGTTCTTCTCTGAGTTTTTCAAAAAATTGGGTTTATGCTAATGATCTGTGATTTAAAATAGGTGTGGGGAAAAAGTGAAATAAAATAGGTGTGGGAGACGTTAGTGATGTACTGCCAGAAAAAATGTAATTTTAGCATCCATGAGCGACTTCACCAGCACAACCAACGCCACTGTTGAAAACATGCAGATGTGTGAGTTGGCGATATAACAGCGTTCTTACAATGCTCTCTCTTCCCATTGTCCCTGAAAATTAAGGGAGGAGAGTTGAGGGGTAAGACAAACATCATTTGGTCCCAAGCTTCTACCCTGTGTTGGCTGCTACGATACCTTTATTAAATTCCTAAGTAAAAGTACAATTAATTCAACGTATTCAGCAACAGTATCTCAAGCAAACATTTCGTATATTATTTCTCAGTGATTGGGGCATTCACATTCTCACATTATTTAATTCCTAGGGCAATATCATACCATCAGTGTGACTATGATGTTTTCCTCAACATTTATTTCATTAATTATCATACTGACCAAGGTCAATGGCTTCCAAAATGTACCTAAAAGATTTTCAGTTTGAAAATCAAAGTGTTTTTGTTGTTTGTTTTTCATCTCTGAGGTTATGGGACAGAATTTGAGATGACTTTACAAGTCATAGCCATTTCCTCTTTGAGAGTAGTTTCAATGAATAGAACTTGGCTCTCAGTAACCATGCTTAAAGCGTTGGCCCTGGTCTATAGCAGTTTTTGTTTTCTTGCTCGTTTCCTTCTGCTTGTGTGTTTTGACAGACTGAGGAAAGGTAAAACTTGGACACATTAAAATGCACAAATCTCAACTGAGAAATTATGACAGATTAAACTCACATGTTAACCACACCAATATTAAGGTAGAGAATATTGCAATCGACCTAGAAAGTTCTTTTGTACCATTTCCCAACCTACCCTTTCTCTGTGCTCAGAGATAACTGTTGCTCTGTTGAGTTTTTTGTTGTTGTTTTCCACTAAAAGTTATTTCTACACATATTAAAGTGTTGTACTACATAATATATGGACTTACTGGTTTTCACAGGCAGAGGCAGGAAAAAATTATAATTTTTAAGATATAGTTACATGCATGTTAAACATGTTATGGAACTGCCAAAAAGTTTTCCAAAATGTTTTGCTATTGTCAATTTCCAACATTAATGTATGAGAAATTAGATTGTTCCCCCTCCTGACCAATCTTTGGTCTTTTCAACTGTGGACATTCTAACAACTCTGTGACAGTATTCAGGGAAGGCTTCCTGTGTATCTTCCCTGGGCAATCACACAGGACAGGACACTTAGAAGCATTTTGTATTTGCTGTAATGCTCAGCTGTGACAATCTTGACATTTTTACTAATTTTTTAAACAAATGGCCATGGATTTTCATTTTGCATAGTGCCCTACCCCCTAAAATATAAAACCAGTTCTTGTTAAATTTGTATGTCGTTAATGATGAATCATGTTGAGTATGTTTTTACATGCTTATTTGTCATCTGAATATCATCTTTGGTGGAGGGTCTATTCAAACCTTTTCCTCATTTTTTTTTTCTTATTATTGTGTTATTGATATTCTTGATATATTCTGGATATAAGTTTTTTATCAAATATATGATTTTCAAATATTTTCTCCAGTCTTTGCTTGGTTTTCATTACTCATAATAGTGTTTTAAAAAGGACACATTTCAAAAATCTTGATAAGGACAAATTTATCATTTTTTTCCACTTTTTAAAATAAAAGTTATATTTCTGATGTTGTACCCAAGATATTTTCCCTATTGTTTTGGGAGAAATTATTAGCCAGTATTACCTCAAATTTTTTTCTTCCCCGCATTATTGCTTTTCCCCTCATTCTGGCATTTTATCCACCCATATGTTAGACCATTGTGATAATGTTCCATGTCTTTCATGTCTTCATCTGTAACTCTTTCTTTCCCTTTGTGTTTTGTTTGGGTAATTCAAGTCACTGATGAGCCAGTCAATGGACTTGTTCATTCTGATACCATTTTTTTAATTTCCAGGATTTTAATTTTAATCAATATTCCTTCTCTCTGATGAAATTCTCCATCTGTGCATGTATATTGGCCTCCTTTCCACTAGACTCTTTAAGATTTTAATAAGGGTCATTTAAAAAACTTGTCTGATAGTTGCAACATCTTGATTATTTCTGAGCCTGGTTTTGAGGATTGCTTTATCTCCTGAAATGGGATTTAGTTTTTCACTCTGTCGTATCTTCACAAATTTTCATTGAATGCTAGTTATTGTAGTAAGTAGTGTTGAAGCTTGGCAAGCACACAGGTCTTTTGTCAGGCCATTAGAGTGGGCGGTTGAGCCAATGTAGTCTAGAATAGTGCTGTATTGTTATAGTTGCTGTGATGGTTTATGGTTCTTATTGCTATGGTTACTTTCCAATGTCACAGGCTCAAATACCTCAGGTGGGTTAAGTGCTCAAAGTAGCAGCTGGAGGGCTGGAAAGTTTTTCTCAGAGTTAGTGCTGAGTTAGTGCATTCTTAGTGTCAGCCATACCTGGATGTCTGTGCCATGGAGGAGTCTCTTTACGCACTTGCCCTCTCTAGCAATACATCATGTTACACCTGTTATGGGGGTGTGTGGAATTCATCTGTTTTTTTCTGGTCTAGTCTTCTGTTCTCTCAGTCCTAGGAAATTTCTGTGCTTAGAGGTATCTTTCTCAGCATTCCTACAGCCTCATCCCTTTGTTGGTCAAACTCAGCCTCATATCTGTGGTTGATGTTGGGTGTGGATTTACTGTACTGCCCACAGCTGCAGAAACCACATCAATATATATCATATCGTACAGATCATGTGATAGAATGTTAAACCTTCCATTCTTGCCTCTCCATGTGTTGTACAGAATTTCTCTTTGACTTCCCTCCATCTGCAGTCTTTACCTGTGCCTTGCCAGTGAGTGACCTTGATGTCCCTCCCAGCAACTTGAGATTTGCTGTATAGAATATCATTTTGGAGGGAGTGAGCACTGACCACTTTCTCACCTTCACAAGTGCTAGTCAACCTTGAGTTTTGCTGCTCCTTCTGAATCTTTGGCTCTGCAGGAATGAAGTGTGGGGGTAATTGGAGGGGGTTTTGTGTCTATCTCTCTTGCAGCAAGTGACAAGCTCCTTTTTGTGTCTATCTCTCTTGCAGTAAGTGACAAGCTCCTTGGAGTATTGCATAAGAGCAATTTCTTCCCACTCCCCAGTGATGGAGATCTTTAGTTTTATACAAAAGTTTAGTGAAGCAGGCAGTGTGGCATTTGTGTCTTTGCTATCTGTGATTAACTCCTTTGCATTCTGTAGGCAAAAGGGTTTGTTGCTCCTACCCCAGAGGATTAAGGCATTTGCTTTGTAAAAAAAAGGAACTTGGGAAGTGAGCAGTGTTTCCTACCTGGCCCCCAACAGCTGTCAATCACCCCCTGCTCGTCTGAGCCATTCAACATTTGCTCTCTGCAGTCTTTTGCCCTACACTCTATTTCGCCACTGAGCACCTGCCTGGGGAATGAGATCTGAAATGCTGCAGTGCTGTATGACTGAGTGAGAGCAGTTGCTAAGTGCCACCAGCAACATCAGATTTATCAGTTCCCACTTGCCTTTTAGCCAAGTTAAATTTTACCTATTTGTATTGTGGCCAGGACAGTTCCAGATTATCATAGATAAGAAAATATGTATATCCTTTCATTGCTTGGAAGAATTCAAACCTCTTTGGATTTCAGATTCCTTTATTTCTCTTTAACTTCAGTTTTCCAATAAGAATAAAAATTGTTATGAACTGTTGATGAAACAGCTGATCTGTTTTTTTCCCCGTTGTCAAATTAGAGGCAATGTTTCTTCTGATCATATTTTATTCTAAGTGGAAGTCCATCCACAAATTATAGTGTTTTGTGTTCATCTTAATTCAGTTTGAAATATTATTAAATTTCCTTAATGATTCCTTTTTTGACCCTGAGGTTATTTAGGACTATGTTGTTTATTTACAGACATTCGTGAATTTTCTTCGTGTTTTAATTTTATCAATTTCTAATTTACTATTCTAGTCATAGGGTGTACTCCGAATTATTTTGAAATCTCAATATTTATTATGACTTGTGACTCAAAATAGTTATTTGTAAATATTACAAATGCACTTGAAACAAGTATATATTGTGCAGTTGTAGGCTGTGGCCTATTGTAAATATTAATTAGACCAAGTTGGTTAATAGTGTTCAAATTTTCTAAAACTTTATTTAGAAATTATTTCTAAAACTTTTATTTTTCTGATATTCTGTATTTTTTCTGCTTGTTTCTGTAATTTAACAATAGCATTTCTTAAAACGTCCAACTATATTTGTAGATATTTGTATTTCTCCACTTAATCATGTTTATTAGTGTTTTATGTATTTTGAAACACTCTCTTTTAGGTCCATAAATATTTAGGTCTATAAATAATTTTATGTCTTCTTGATGAATAACTTCATTTAAAAATTACAAGATGTCGTTCTCAATATCTGGTAATATTCTTTGTCTCCACATTTTTGGTTAAAACTGACACATCAGCTCCCTTAAGGTTTGCAGTGTGTATTTTTTTTCAAATATCTTACTTTAAAACAATCTAGTTCTTTATTTTTTAAAGATTTATTTTTTTATTTGAAAGAGAGAGAGAGAATGAGAATGAACAGGGGGGAAGGACAGAGGGAAAAGCAGAGGAAGAGAGAGAATCCCAAGTAGGGCTCCAACCTATAACCCGGAGATCATGACCTGAACTGAAACCAAAAGTTGGACGCTTCATCTTCTGAGCCACCCAGGTCCCCCTAGTTCTTTTTATTTAAACATTATTCTTTGCAAAAAACATAGTCTTATTTTTATTTTAACTAATTCAGAAATTTGTGCTGTTTAGTTGGATGGTTTTGTCTATTTACATGTACATACATCTAAATATATATGACTTAATTATATATAGTTATATGTAATACATGTATATGCAATATAATTACCAATTTGTCTCTTGTTATCACTATAGTTTGTTCATTTTTTAACCCAGATATTTACTCTTCCTTAATTCTTCCCTAGAATTTGTGATTCCATTTGATATCAATTTGGCTTTAAAATTCTTTTTTTTAGCATTCTTTATAGTATGTGTTCTACTAGGGATAATGAACCTTAGCTTTTGTCTTGGAATGTATTTCTTTTATCTTAATGTTTTGCACATTAGTATTGTCATATCTTGTTTTTCTCATGTTTGGAAATGTTTTGAATCTCCTTACCTGTCTCTTTATTTTTAGCATTTCTATAAAACTCTATTTCAAATGTGTTTCTTAAAAGATGAAATATAATTGGGTGTGGAGTTTTAGCCCTTCTTAACAGTCTGTGTTCCAGGGGTAAAATCAAAGCTGTTCGCATGTAGTTTAATAAATGACATACTTGATTTAATGTGTTCCAACTGCCTTGATTTATTATTTATTTTACTCTGTTCATTCTTTTTTGCCTCTTCGCTGCTGATTTGATTAAATTGCTATTTGTTACTTTTGGTCCCATTTTCAATTTTATAATTCTACACTGGTTTTCCATTCTGTCAATGGTCACCTACCCTTTCAAGATACTCATACATATCCACTGTATGAAAACAAGTTATATATTATTACTCTCACAAAGATCTTCTATGCACATACTTGTACTATATAATCTCCATTTCCAGTTAAATAAATGTTTTAGAATATTCATGGCCTTACTATCATTCTGAACATCTTTCCATTTATATATATATGTTACTGTTTCCCTTTTCTCTAATTTTTTTGTTGAATAGAACACTTATTTTGATAACAAGTATCTTTAGAAGTCTCTTTGAAATAAGTCCCCTTCACACTTATTGAGCATTTTTTACACATTCCAACAGACTATATCTTCCATATTAATATATAAGNCTCTTTGAAATAAGTCCCCTTCACACTTATTGAGCATTTTTTACACATTCCAACAGACTATATCTTCCATATGAATATATAAGTATATATATATATATATATACACATTCTTCAATTCATGTTTATTTCATATATACATATACATGAATGAATGTATGCCCATATATGAATATATACACATTTTTTATTTCTCATTAATAATTCATTTTCCTATCATTGCTTACTGTATTATATAATTTCTAATTCTATGCTTAAGTACGGTTTTAGTAACCACCAGCCATTTTATTTTATCTTCATTTCTAAACCACATTTTTTGTTCCATCTTTTTTTTTTTCAAATAAAATATTGTTCAAGAAGACCTCATGCGTGCTAGAATCTCTACATTAATTCATGACTAAGAATGACTGTTGCTTTGATTTTTACAAGGAAATTTGTATTTACACTTCTTGGGATGCATTTTATTTCTCTAAAGTCTTTGAAGATAATAATCCTCAAGCTATGTTGTAGCATCAAAGGTTGCTATGAAAAATTTTGGGGCTAAAGTTATTTTGTCCTTCTTGTATATTACTTTCTCCATTTTTATATTAAGATTAGATGCATATAACGTAATGCCAAAAGAAATCCACAAGATGGAGGTATGCTTTGCCAATACAAAACCGGTGATAAAAGGTATCTGGAATTGCTATTCCGCGGTCATCAGGTACCCAAATTCCCTCTATTTTTCTACTGTACCAACATTGGTGCATGATTCTGAAATTCAAGTTCCGCTTGTAGCTCAGAATAGCTAATGAAACTTCAACTATCATGTTAGAAGTTTTTGTGAGAGAAGAGAGTAAGAGAGGACAGGGCCAAAGTGACCACACCCTGGCTGATTTTTTATGTTTATATTTCTCTCACATTAAACAAAGCAAAGCCAGATTAAATAGTACAAGCAGACAGTGACATGCCATGCAGAGCATGCCTGTCTTCTGCTCCTTTAACTTTAGTGCATGATTCAAGATGTCTGCTGGAATTCAAAATCCACAATCTTAGCAGAAAGAAAAGAAAATGTGAGAAGAGTAAAGGAGTCAGCCACTAGCTGACTCAATGATCTCTATACAGTCTTTCCAGAAGCTTATCCCAAAAGTTTGACTTATATAAGTTGATCACCTCTAGCTACCAGCAAGACCCCAAGTTGAAAATGCAATCCTTTAGCCAGGTTCTTTGCCACACAGCATAAAAACTGGAGTCTATTAAGGAAGGAAAAGCCCTAGAAACCATGTGCTTCTATTGCATCTGCATACCCTGCACGAATGACGTTATGACATCTTTGTCATCTTTGAAGTTCAACGCCTTCATAAGGATATGTTCATTCAGAAATAGAGTAGATGCTGAGACAGTTTGCTTTCGTTTCTGTTTTTATGAAAATGGCACAGTGAGCTACCTAGGCTGTCATAGTTTTTAAACTTGTACTAACTGGCTTTTAAGCTCTGCCAGCTCCCTTCTCTTTCAAGCTCAGCAATCACTGCCCGGAGGCAATCAGAAGCATTTGCCATCTTTGCCAGTACTTCACTGCCTTTTTATGGCAAAGCACCAGGATTATTTCCCACTATATCTGCATTTTTACAACCCCTGTTCATAACTGATTCAATATACATATAGAAGCAATTGGATTTTTGACCCTGAAAATGTTCCAAGTTCCAGACTCCCTGGCAACTTATTTTGTAAGCCATAGGCAGAGAGTCTGTCCCTTGGCAAAATGGCATTTCTTTCTATCTCTTTTAGTAGACTAGAAAGCTCCAGACTCAATTTATTTCTCACTGATAGGGTTTTGTTGAAAACATCCAGAACGAGCCAATACACACTAACGTTCTGAATTTTTCATATATTTCATAATATATCAGCCTCAGGAATCATAGCTCTTCTTTCCAAATTACTGAAGGCAACAGTTTGACCTACTGTTTTGCCACTACAAAATGATGGTCACCAGCTTTGCAGCGTGCAAAATTATATTCCTTATCATACGTATTCTCACCTCCTCCAGTTAGCCAGGCCTATAGTCTGTGTTCTGTTCCTGGCGGTACAGCCGCAACTGGTACGCAGTGTAGGATGAGATTCAACTGCATAGGATAGAAAGCCCCCCTCAGAGTGGTTTAAACAAAGTAGAGGCTTGATTCTCTCTCAGGCAAACAACAGTCAGCCTACGTAGGCTACGGAGGATAAATATTAGCTTTGTTTTCTTCCATAATAAGTGCATGGCTTCTATCCTCAATGTTACCTCTGTCCAAGATAGATTCTGGGTTTCCAGCTAAGTCTGTATGTCTGGAAAGAAGAAAGGGTTGCAAGAGAAAGGGCTTACAGGCCAGCTGTCCCAGCAATCACAAAGTACCTCCAAATACATACCTAACATACCTACATACCTAACAGTATGTATTTCATAGGTCACGACAGTTAGAAGGGAGCCTGCAAAAAGCAATCTTTTTACTAAGTGAACCACTAACTAGAGTACACTTTGGTTCTTTTTAGGAAGGAAAGGAGTCTCCATTAGACAAAAAAGAGACTTTGTTTTGCGTCTCCCTTGCTTTTGCTTTCTGCATGAGATTGAGATTCTCTCACATTTGAAGAGATCACTTTGGGAATGTATGCAGTTGTATTATGATTTTGTTAAATCAAGTTTTCCTCATATAGTAAACCCTTTTGCACCTTCAGATTAAAATATTGTCTTGTATTTGTTTCCTTCTATTTTCATTGAATTTTATTTCTATTCACATTCTTCAAAACTATTCCTTGGTAATATCAGAATATTCCACATCTCTTCTTGCCTTAATCCAGCAGCTTAGCTACAATAATTCTTAGTGGTATTTTAAAACTCTTTAATTTTGAGGGTGATATTTAACAAACATGTCTACCATATCCTTGAATTTATTTTCATTCATGTTCTTTTTCTTTTAATGCACTTTTCCTTTATCTCTCATTAAAAGAACAACCACTCTATTCTGAGATTTTCCAACTAGCTTTTTGTTTGTTTAGTTTTGTTGGGGGGGGGCATCTATTGTCTTAAAATTTCCTTGAATACCTCACAGTTTTTTCTAATATTCACTTTTTTTTTCTATCTTTCTGCAAATTTTGGTCAGAGATACTATTCCCACTGATCTCATTGGAGCTATAAAGAACTTTTGTTTTGTTTTTCTTGCTCTGTTTCTTTTGTTCATTTATATACTTTTTTACCTTTTGTTGTTTAATTGAAGTATAATTAACATACAGCGTTACATTAGTTTCAGGTGTACGATATAATGATTCGACAATTTTATATATTTCCCAATACTCAGCAGGGTAAGTGCGTTCTTAATTCCCTTTATCTGTTTCACCCATCACCACATTCCTTTCGACAGCCACCAGTTTGTTTTCTGTGTTTAAGAATCTGTTGTTTGTTTTTTCTCTTTGTCTACTTGTTTCTTAAATTCCACATATGAGTGAAATTTCTAGTTCCATCCATGTCATTGCAAATGGTGAGATTTCACTTTTTTATGACTGATATTCATTGTATATAAATATGTGCCACATCTTCTTTATCCATTCGTCTATCAGTGGACACCATATCTTGGGTATTGTAAATAATGCTGCAATAAATACAGGGGTGCATATATTTTTTTCAGATTAGTGTTTTTATTTTCTTAATTGCATTTCTCCATTTTCTCTAATCTATTAAGCCCATTTTTGCAAATTTTCAAATATGTAATCTATAAGTTGTTCACTTTCTAATTATTAGTCAGTTTTGAATGTAATTGAAGAATAATATAGGCAGAGAGAGAAAAGTAGTCTCTCTACTGAACCAGATTTGTTTTAAAGAAGAAAAAAAACTTCATTCATTCTATTGATCATTTTCTTTAACTCAAAGGCAAGACTTTACTTAGTTTTTATTATTCCATAATTTATTGTGGCTCACAGTTCAGCCATTCAAGTTGCAGATTCTTTTCTCTTGTTGTGTGGCAATAATTTTCTTTCCAGCAAATTCCTTGTCTTGAAGACTTATACAAATGTTATATCATCACAAATTCTTTTGGTATCAAATAGAGCTTATTCAGGGACAGTTTCTTCTGCATGTCATTTATCCTCATTGAACTAATACAGGAGTTTGTGGATACATAGATTTAAGATTTATTGAGATATAATTATCACATGCAGTACACCTTAGAGTGTACAATTCAGTAGTTTAAAAAAAATTTTACAGAGTTTGCAATCGTCACCATAATCTCTTTTGAATGTGTGTGTGTGTGTGTGTGTGTGTGTGTGTGTGTGTGTGTGTGAGTTCAAGCACCACACTGGGTGTGGAGTCTACTTTTTGTTAATTGTTATTTTTTTCAAATTTTTATTTAAATTCTAGTTAGTTAACATATAGTGTAACATTGGCTTCAGGAGCACAATTTAGTGATTCATAACTTACATATAATACCCAGTGCTCACCACAAGTGCCCTCCTTAGTACCCATTCCCCATTTAGCCCATCCCCTGCCTACATCCCCTCCAGCAACCCTCAGTTTGTTTTCTATAGTTAAGAGTCTCTTCTGGTTTGCTTCCCTCCCTTTTTTCCCCTTCCCCATGTTCATCTGTTCTGTTTCTTAAATTCCACATATAGGTGAAATCATTTGGTATTTGTCTTTCTCTGATTGACTTATCTCACTTAACATAATACACTCTAGCTCGGTTCATGTTGCAAATGGCAAGATTTCATTCTTTTTGATGACTGAGTGATATTCCATTATATATAAATATCACCTCTGCATCCATTCCTCAGTCAATGGATGTTTGGGCTCTCTCCATAATTTGGCTATTGTTGATATTACTGCTATAAACTTTGGGGTGCATGTGTCATTTCAAATCAGTATTTTTTGTATCCTTTGGTTAAATACCTAGTAGTGCAGTTGCTAGGTTGTAGGGTAGCTCTATTTTTAACTTTTTGAGGAACCACCATACTGTTTTCCAGAGTGGCTGCTTGAGTTTGCATTCCCACCAACAGTATAAGAAGGTTCCCCTTTCTCTACATCGTCATCAACATCTGTTGTTTCCTGTATTATTAATTTTAGGCATCCTGAGAGGTGTGAGGTGGTATCTCATTGTGGTTTTGATTTGTATTTCCCTGATGATGAGTGATGTTGAGCATCTTTTCATGTGTCCATTGGCCACCTGCATGTCTTCTTTGGAAAAATGCCTACTCACGTCTTCTGCCCATTTCTTAACTGGATTATTTGGTTTTTGGGTGTTGGGTTTGATAAATTCTTTATATATTTTGGATATGAACCCTTTATTAGATATGTCATTTGCAAATATCTTCTCCCATTCTGTAGGCTGCCTTTTAGTTGCGTTGATTATTTCCTTCACTGTGCAAAAGCTTTTTATCTTGATGAAGGCCCAATAGTTCATTTTGCTCTTGTTTCCTTGCCTCTGGAGATGCGTCTAGTCAGAAATTGCTGCAGCCGAGGTCAGAGAGGTTGTTAACTGTGTTCCTCTGTAGGATTTTGATTATTTCCTGTCTCATACTTAGGTCTTTCAACCAATTTGATTTTATTTTTGATATGTATTTTTAAAATTTATTGAGATATAATTATCACATACAGTGCACTCACTTATAGTGCACAATTCAGTCATTTAAAAAAAAATTTTACAGAGTTTACAATCACCAGCATAATCTTTTTTTCAATTTTTTTATTACCCCTAAGGGAAACGAAGTACATTTTAGTCATTATTCCATCGTCTCCTACTATCAGTTTCCTCTCAGCCACAGATAACTACCAATCTAATTTCTTTGTCTATAGAATTGCCTGTTATGGACATTTCATATAAATGCAATCATACTATCTATATATCTATACATCTCTATATCTATCTATCATCTATCTAAATATCCATCTATCTAAATATTTATCTATCTAATCTGAATTTTTCCACTTAGCATAATAGTCTCGAGATTTACCCATGTTGTAAAATATATCAGCACTTATTTCTGTTTTTTTGCTTAAATAACATTTCATTGTTTGGACATACCACATTCTTTTTTTAAACCCATTTGTCAATTGATGAACATGTAGGTTTTTATCACTTTTCAGCTATTTTGAATAATGCCACCATGAATAATCACATACAGGTTTGTGTGAATATATATTTTCAGTTTTTTTGAGTACATACTAAGGAAAGAAACTTCTGGGCCATATGGTAAATCTATGTTTAATTTTCTGAGAACCTGTCAGATGTATTTCCATTTTACATTCCCACCAACAGTGTATGAGTTGTCTAATTTCTCTACATCCTTCTTACTATCTCTCGTTTTCATTATAGTCATTCTAGAGACTGTGAAATTACAGATATCTCATTGTGGTTTTGATTTGCATTTTCTTGAAGTCTCAGGATTTCAGACATTTCATGTGCTTCTTGGCCATTTGTGTACCTTCTTTGGAAAACTGTTTGTTTAATCAGATTTTTGTCTATTTGTTGTGCTATTTTTCTTTTTACTATTGACCTAAGTCTTTTATCAGATACATGATTTGCCAATATTTTCTCCAACCAGAAGTTTGTTGTGTAATCCTTATTTTGATGAAGGCATCCTTTCAAGCACAATAGTTTTTAATTTTATTGAAGTCCAACTGATCTACTTGTGATTTTGGTGAAATATTTAAGGAACTATTGCTGAAGACAAAGACATACATGTATATTTATCTATGTGTTTTTCTAAGAATTTCATAGTTCTATATTCTACATTTAGGTATCTGAAGCATTTTGAGCTTTGTATATGGTATGAGCTAAGGGTCCAACTTCATACTTTTGCATATGGACATTCAGTTGTCCTGACGTTTTTGTTTGAGACTATTCCTTTACCGTTACATAGTACTGCCACCCTTGTCAAAAATAAATTGACTGTAAATGAGGGCTTATTCCTGGATTCTCACAACTATTCTGTTGATTTATATGCCCATTTTGTGTAAGTAGCACACAGTCTTGATTACTGTAGCTTTGCAGTGGGTTTCAAAATTGGGAAATGTGAGTCCTCCAAATTTGTTCTTCTTTTGAAGATTGTTCGGCTATTCTGGGTTCCTTGAATATTCATATGAATTTTAGGGCTAGATCATCAATTTCTGAAAAAAAAGTTTTCTGGGAGTTTGATAGGGAATGTGTTGAATCTGCAGATCAATTTGGGATATAGTTATCTTAGTTTCCTGCCCATGATCCTAGAATGTCTTTCAATTTATTGGAAGATCCTTGAATTTCTTCCAAAAGTATTTTGTAGTGTTTAGGGTATAAGTTTTGTACTTCTTTTGTTAAATATTGTTTAAGTCTTTTATATACTTTTGTGCTATGGTAAATGGAATTTTCTTATTTTAAGTTTGTGTCGTTTATTGCAAATGTATCAAAAAATGTTTGTAGCTTATTTATTTTTTTTTAAGATTTTATTTATTTATTTGACAGAGATAGAGACAGCCAGCGAGAGAGGGAACACAAGCAGGGGGAGTGGGAGAGGAAGAAGCAGGCTTATAGCAGGGGAGCCTGACGTGGGGCTCGATCCCATAACGCCAGGATCACGCCCTGAGCCGAAGGCAGACGCTTAACTGCTGTGCCACCCAGGTGCCCCTGTTTTTAGTTTATTAATTGTGTATCCTACAACCTTTCATCAATTAGTTTCAATAGTGCTTTTTTTTCATAAATTGCTTAAATTTTCTACATACAAGATCATGTGAATAGAGATAGTTGCATCTCTTCCTTTCTAATCTAGGTGTCTTTTGTATTATTTTCTTTCTTATTGCTCTGGCTGGAAGCTGTAGTGCATGTTGAATAGAAGTACTGAGAGCAGAAATCTTTGTCTTGCCTTTATCTTATGGAGAAAACGTTTAGCTTTCCAACTCAGGTATGATGTTAGCTGTTGGATTTTGGTAGATTACCTTTATCAGATTGAGGAAGTCCTTTTCTATTCATAGTTGTTGATTTGTTTTATATCAAGAAGGGGGTTTGAATTTGTCAAATGTTCTTCTGTATCTGCTGAGATAATCATGAATTGTTTGATATGTATTCTATTGATATAATGTATTTCATTCATTGATTGTTGGATGACAAACCAGCTTTGCTTTCCAGGCATAGATCCCATTTGGTCATGATACATAATCATTTTTACATGCTGCTTGACTTGGTTAGTATTTTGCTGAGGATTTTTGGTCTATATTGATAAGAGATATTGGTCTTTAGTTTTCTTCTGAAATTTTTTTCTGTTTTGGGTTTTTTGTTTTGTTTTGGTTTGGGGGTTTTTGTTCCTTCCTCCCTTCTTTCCTTCTTTCCTTCTTCCCTCCTTCTCTTCCTTCCTTCCTTCCTTCCTTCCTTCCTTCCTTCCTTCGGTAGTACAGGATCCTTATAATGAATTAGAAAGTGTATTCTCATTTCTAATTAATTTTTAAAAAAATTTGCAGCCAATTGGTATTAGCTCTTCTTTAAATGTTTGGTAAATTCACCGGTGAAGACATCTGGGACCAGGCTTTACTTGAGAATTTAGCTTTATGATTTCACTATTTGACCATCTCTGTAGATGGATACTAGAAATATATTCTCAGTTGGGTGAGGCATAATAGAGAATCAAGATTGTTAGTCTTTTTTTTTGTCTATTTATTAGGGCACTTAAATAAATTATTAATTTTGTGCCTCCTCCATAGGTAAATAGTTCTTTGAATTCTGTGCCAGTTTTTGTGTTTGATCTTAGCTAATGACTAAACTTATAGAACTGAAGCTAAAAAGTCTCTATGTCTATATGTGTCTGTGTCTTGTGTCTATAATTGATATGGTCTTGTCCTCCTGGTGAGTAAATACAATTTTTTTCCTTCTTAAGAAGTACATAAAAATTGGATTATACCATCCCTTACATACAAACCTGCTCTGTTCTAATTATTATATAGTGATCTGTAAGTCATACTTAAATCTCCTATTCCCCAAACTCACTAAACACAAGGAAATAAAATTTCTAATATTTTAAATGTGCTAGACTTTTGATTAAAAGCTCTGTTTACAGAAACTGTTAGATCATTAACAACACGTTTACATAATTGAAGTAAAGTTTACATAATTGAAGTAAATGTCCCATAATCCTATAACTAGAAAGTCTTGAAGATATCATCCAACAAAAGAATCCTTTCTACAGCATCCTAAGAGATGGAAAATAAGGGACTATACTAAGTATTTTGAACTGCTGATAAATTAAAGAATAGTATTTTGGTGCACATTTCTGATGTCTGTGATGACATCGCGGAGATAATTTCAGACCATAGCAGTGAAATACAGTTAATGCTTCTTTTACGGTCTATATTCAATAGATAAGTGAGGAAATCCTTTTTTAATGTCTTCTTAATCTATCTCTAATCCTTGATGTAGTCGAGTCTGCTTTTGCAAATTGAAATGAAACATTTTTTAAATGGTGTTTGATTCTCACAAATCTCCCCACCTCAATTCAGAAATCCATATAATCTATTTAATTTTTGTAGCAATATAATTATTTGCATACAGTCAATAATAAATCTGTTCTTTTTTGCCAGTCTATAATTAGATAAAGCCATTGTGCAATCAAGGCCATAGCTGTGGTGCCACGTTTATGGATAATTCTTATTTAAACAGGTGTGTCAAGCTATTAAGAAACAAAGGTTGACTTTGTGCCAGTGCTTGGAGAGCCTTGCTGGGGAAACAGGCATGGGACCTAACTTCCAGGACTGCAGTCTCCCAGTAAATTAAGCAAGGTCACCTCCCGTCAGGCCAGGAACCTCAGCAAATTTGTGGAGTCTCAAGAAGAAAGGACTTTACCCACATTTATATATCCTGCAGATAAAATGTACTGAGGGAGTTCTATTAGCTTGATTTCTTAGCCACAGTCTAGCAAATATTAGAGGCTTTTAAAGTCCAATCGAAATTTCGTATGGAAGCTTCTACATAGAAGCCCTTGATAGTTATTCAGCAGTATTGTGCAGCTAATGGTTTGAAAAGTAAAGGAGACATACCTGGTTATTCGACTTCTGCTGCACTCATGGAAATAATCAAACCAAACCTGTCATTCTGTGATTAATAATAATCTATGCAGACCATTGATGATTACAAAGGGCGAGAATATACAGAAAATTTGTTAAAGATGTGGAAATGCCTGAGGAAGCATACTGGATGTCTTTTCATTGGAGTGCTGGACACTGTAAACAGTGTTATACTCTCTAATATGGTAGACATAGTATTAAATAAAATAAAAAATTCAGCTATTCAGTCACACTATCTACATTGTGAGAGCTTTCTAGCCACATATGGCTAATAGTTGCCGTGTTGGAGAGGCCAAATATAGAACATTCCCATTATTGCAGCAAGTTCTATTGGGGAGAATTGGTGCAGGAAATCCTTAGGGGATTTTTCTGATTCAATAGGGATTTGTAACTTTGATGGTGTTTCTATTCTCATTCTATTTCTATTGACTCAGATACATTATGACTGTGTGCCCTTATGTCTGGTATGCCACCAAACTAATGTCACTTTTGAGGTATTTCTGAACTAACCAGGAACCCTAATCCTGCAGTATATTAACCATGCAAAACTACTTTTAGTGCTAAACTTCTGTTTAGGTTAAGTTGTCTTGCATGCGCTCTTACCTCTTTCTAAAACATTCTAGGTATTCTTCCTACCCTGCTGTTTGTACTAATTTCCACACAATTTTTCCTGAAAGGCTTATCTGACAATACAGGTTTAGTTGTCTTTTTTCTATATCTCTTGCTTCCAATATATTTTTTTAAAGACCTTATTCATTTATTTGAAAGAGAGAGAGTGAGTGAGAGAGCACGAGGGGGGGGGGGTGAAGCGGACTCCCCTGCCGAGAAGGGAGCCTGACCTGGGACATGGGACTTGACCCCAGGTCCCTGGGATCGTGGCCTGAGCTGAAGGCAGTCACTTAACCGACTGAGCCGCCCAGGTGCCCCTCCTGCTGCCAATATTTTAATTTAGTTATCTTTTACTTCTTTGTAAATCTCCAATTTGACAGCGTACTGCATGAGGATTTAAATTCTGTATAGTGTTGTATAGTGTTCAATTCATTGCCTAATTCATTGTGTGGCATCTAGTAAGTATGTGGAAATCACTCTAAAATAATTACTATTATACTTTATAACTGTACACATCTATCTGAGCAATTATGATGTTTAATTCATTTATTGAGTCTCCTATTTTTCCAGGAAAAATGAGTTCCTCTGTGTCATGAACAATTTTGTTCCCAGTCCTGGTTCTGAGCCTGCTATGTAAAATGTGCTCAGTGTGTATTTGGCGAATACGGGATGAACAGATGAATGCCATTGGCAATATTGTTATTTTCTAGCTTACTGGTTAAAATCCCAATAGATGCAATACAAATATCAACTCCATAATTTCGTAATTGTTTTAGTTTGGAGAAATTATTTCCTTTCTTCATAACATAGTCACCACAAAATAAGTAGAAATTAGTAAAGTAAATTATTATTATGAGGATTAAATGTGATAATGCATTAAGTGTTTAAGACAGTGTTTGGTACTTAGCTAGTGCTCATTAATTGTTAAATAGTGTTAGAGAAGTCAAATATTTTAAAAACAACGTTAAAACTAAAGGAAAAAGAACAATAGCTAACATTTAATAACAGGAAAAAGTGTTCTCAATCTATGAACAGAAAACAACACCTGTGATTATTTCTGAACTCTCTGCTAATAATAAATTTGTATGGCAGTTGACCAACTGATTCTTCCCTACACAGGTTAAATATTTCAAGAGTACAGAAAACAATCTCATTAAAATTAATAATATAAGAAGTTTTAAGAATATGTACCTCACTATTAAATGGAAAATCATATTGAAAATTAGATTCTTTCTATATATTCAGTGTATTATTCTCATCCCAAAACTATCAGATAAATAAGACTGAAAGTATTCTCGATAAGATTTACAAATGAGGATGTCTACTCATAAAAGAAAAGGTGTATGTTTAAATTTCAATGAGTTAAAGAAAATCTATGGCAATTTGGAGAAAATCAACTCAATATTTTTACTTAATGAATTGAAAATAGTTTAGAATGAGCCCAATTGACAAAGACATGCTTTACCAATTAGTAAATGCATTACAGGTAGAAATGATTATTCAGCACAGTTTTGAATGTGGCCTGAAGCAAATGTTAGGATCGTAGTTTAATATGGAGCAAGATCTGGTGTATAGTTGGAACACTTACATAATTGACCTTGATTATAACCATCCCTCTAAATCTAATCACATTTGAAAACTTTCCTAATGAATAGATGGGGTAATTAGAAAAATTAAAAATGGAAATGCACAGCTTATTTTAAAAACAATTTTCTTAGTTCTTAATAATTCTCAAATTGATGCATTGTAATTTTTGACTATTAGATGGCTTTCAGCTCTTCATTCAGGAGGCATTTATTATAAGTTTAGAAAGTCAGTGATTATAATGTTAAGCAGATAACTTTTCTAATTCTCACAATGCAAGTGTAATACATTTACTTTTAGGAGGCATCATGTTACAGACAGATAAAAAATTTGGAGGTAGAAAGTCTGAAGATTAAATCCCAGCTCCCAAATTTTCTAGGGGCAAGATCTTGGGCGAATCTATTATTATTTATGAATTTATCATTGTTAATAGTCTCGATTTCCCTTGCATAAAATTGACACGATATTTTTAGTTTTTGTGGTAAGATTCAAATAGCCAAACACATGTACAAATTCTAGTACCTAAAAATAATAGGTAGGTATTTTCTCCTGTCACAAAACACTGAATAGTAAATAACCATTGCAGAGAACACAGTTAGATGTGATAGATTACATGGTATAGGTGTAAGACACTGCAAACCTTATCAGAGTGTTTAGCTCATTTACATTTATTATAAATAAGTATAGTTTAAAGTCCGCCATTTTGCTCTTTATTTTCTGTTTTCCCTAACTGCTTCTTGTTCCTTTGTTCTTCCCTTCCTGCCTTCTTTTGGATTAATTGAGTGTGTTTTTTACTGTTACGTATCATTCCCCCCATTGACTTTTTAGTTATTTTCCCTTATGTCAAATTTTAGTCATTTCTCTAAACAAGTTTATGATACGCATCTACGACTTACAACAGTATCCTGCCAGACAGTAAATAATTTTACAAACAATATGACAAACATACACACTTTAAAGCTAAAATCACAGGGAGTTTAGAAATAAAAGTTGGGAAAGATACACTATGTATATTTTTCATAGTTACTCTGAAACGCATGTTTACTAATTCCAATATGTGGGCTATCTGTGCATCTGCTTCTGCTGCCTGTGATTCTCTTGATTATCAGTCACATTTCCTTGCTTCTTTTTATGTTTTATATTTTTAAAATTATGTTTTGGACATTGGTTATAAAGGCAGAGTAGAGTTTTAAGTATATTTATTTACCCTCTGTCAGGATGCTGTAAGAGGGATCAGAGGCAATCATTTCTCTCACTTAGTTAGGTTTGCTGTGGTATCTTAAGTTAGATTCAGTTGATCCCAACCTCAAATATTTTGAAGACAGGATCAGGACTTTGCATCAGCAAAGTAACCAGCAATCCAAAGATCGCTTTTTATGTTACAGCATGCCACTGGTTTCCAAATAATAGCTTATTGCTTGGCTTTATAACCAGATATAACTTTGTCTTTCTTGTTCCCTTGCCCCAGCCTGTAGTAGACTCATCTGGAATGTGAAAACATCACATCTGTTCACATGCAGCTGGGGCATGTTTATGAAAAAATCAGCCGGTTCCTTTTACCCCCCACCTATGGAGATTTCATTCCCTCCTCCATCAAGCCTCCAGTAATGAAAGCCACCCTGAGGACACCCTTCTACTAGGAAGAGCTCATTTATTTTGAGACTTTAGCTTACTTAGCTTTGTGTCTCTAACCAATACAAAGTGTCTGCCAAAGACACGTCTTGTTATTATCATGGTAGAAGAGTAGCTGTCAACTTCCCACTTTGTTTTTGAAAATGTCTAAAATTAGAGAAAAAGGCATAAAGTTTATAACATTGAAATATTCTCATCATATTTTATAACAATATTTCTTGCAAAATTAGTATCTGCCCACGGTTTAAAATGATATGATTATAGAGGATCTTTAAGGAAATTCTGCAGTTTTCAGTTTCTACTTCCTGGTCACCTAGACTCTGCCCTATTCCCCACAAGAAGAGGCATTCTGGTCTTTCAGTGGTTTTTATGAACCATGCTTTCATAGTCATGTCTAAGAAATCTTTACCTACACAAAGGTCAAACAAGTTCTTAGGATGTTTCAGTGGTTTTATCTTAATTTTAGGTCTGTGATCTTTAGAGTTAATTTTGGTGTATGGTGTGTGGTAGGACCTAATTTGGGTTTTATATGCTTGTTTATTTTTGTACCTGATTATGTCATTGTCCCCAAACCATTTGTTATAAATACTAACCTTTCCCCATTGAACTGTCTTGGCAATATTTTTTATGAAGTGATTAATTTTTATAAATTAATCTTACATTCTTTAACTTCCTAAACCAGCTTCTAGTTCTAATAGTATTATTTAATTTGTGCATAGATTTATTACTGTTTTCTACATACAAGTTAATGTCTTCTGAAAATAGAATTTTACTTTTAATTCTTCTTTCTAATCTGTACGTCTTTATATTTGTGTCTTACCCAATAGCACTCCATACAATTTGAACAGGAATAATGACAACATAAGTTCTTCATTATGTCTCTAATTTTAGAGGAAGATTATTATTTTGGCCATTTACTATGATATTAGCTGTTGGATTTTTTAGTAGATAACTCTTTAAAGAGTTGAGAATGTTCCTCTGTATTTTTAGGCTTTTTATTTTAAGATTTTTTTATTTGTTTATTGGACAGAGAGAGAGAGAGCAAGCTCAAGCAAGGGGAGAGGCAGAGAGAGAGGGAGAAACAGGCACACCCAAGCACCGAGCCTGATGCAGGGATCAATCCCAGGATCCTGAGATCACAACCCAAACCAAAGGCTGACGCTTAACCAACTGAGCCACCCCAGGCACCCCTATTTCTAGTTTTGGTGTGTTTTTATAAGTACGAGGTGTTGGATTTTGTCAAATGATTTTTCTACATCTATCAAGATAATCATTTGGTTTTGGCCTTTCTTTTACTAACATTCTGCATATGGTCTATCCTAAAAAGTATCCTATATGAATGCAAAAATAATATATTTTCAGCTTTGGAGTAGAATATTTTATAAATATTGATAAGGCAAAGTTGGTTGGTAGTGGTTTTCAACTCTTTAATACCTTTACTGATTTTGTGCCTACTTAAATCAATCACCAATAGCAGAATTTCAGACGCTCTAAGATCAATGGTGGACTTTTTTTTTTCTTACTTTCAATTCTCTCAATTTTCAAGTTAGGTATTTTGGGATTCCATTGTTAGGTGCATAAGCATTTGTAATTTTTACATCTACTTGATGTATTGACTCTTCTGACATTATGAAAAGTACTATAGCAGTCTAGTGGCATGTCTCAAAGTATATTTGTTCTGAAATTAATACAGTTGCTTGTAGTTTCTAATACTTAATATGTGGTTAATATGGCTTTTTCTATCCCTTTACTTTTCATTCGTCTGTGTCTTTGAATTTAAGTCTCTCTTTCGCTCTCTTTTTAAGATTTTATTTATTTGAGAGAGAGAGGGAAAGCAGGAGCAGTGAGAGAGGCAGGGAGAGGGAGAAGCAGGCTCCCATGTATGGCTCTCTCCCATGTTTCTATTTTCTTAAGTCTCAGATATGTAGGATGCACTTGGAATATGTACTTGGCATACACATGGAATAAATACTGTGCACTTGGAATGTTATGCACTTGGAATAAGTACTGTGACTTTTATATGACAATGGACACATTTATTTCTTGACCGGAATAAACATTTGCTCTTTGATAAGATACTTTGAAATTGTCTTTATGATGAAAATATATTGAATGCATAAAATAAACCATGAATAAAATTTTCATTCTTTAAGGGGTTTTAGAGATGATATTAATAACTGGTCTTTACCAGAATATTTTATAAATAAGTAAACTAAAACCTATAGTGATAGAACCAAGTTTTCTGGTGCATACAGATAATTAAGTGAACTGTCCTAAATTTCCATGATTCCTACATTTCCTTCCAATCTTTTTTTTTTGTCTAAATATGGAATATTTAATTTTCTTCTAAAACATTTAAAATAAGAAAAATAATCAATTATTTAATAAAGAATGCCTGAATACTACAACTTTTTACATTTTTTCAAGAAGACTTTACTAAAATCTGATTTATAAAGAGTACAATAATAAAATATCAGGATATGCTAGAGAAGATATCTTCCTTGCTTTTTTAAAAAAGTGGTTTTTTACAGGTCAAATAATGTGAACATTGATAATTTATTTAAATAATTATTTAAATTAACAAATTGAATGAGCAAAAACAAATCAATCCTAGGTTCAAAGTTGATGTCTGTAGCAAGGCACTACTTTTGATGAGAATTTCTGAGCTTGTAAGTAAATGTGTGTGTCACTCTATGTATAGTCATTTACCATTAAAAATGCACTTTAATAATTTAAGAATTATCATTAATAATGTTTATATTTTGATGACAATACATATAGTTATCATTGATGCATTTAAAATAGCTTAACAAATCAACAAAGTTGTGTATACCCACCATGGGGAATGAAGATATTCAATCAACTAGGGTTAGGTAAGTGTTGTTAATATATATGCTCAAATTAACTTCAAATTACATAGGCCCTGTCTAACTCTAGTGTGAATATTTTCAGTATTACTTAAATGTCACCTTAAAAGCAAGAAATCTGGTAACTGTCATGTGAATGGAGTCACCATGGAAACATTAGCATTTATTTTGTTCAGTAGAACTGTCTAAATTGTGGCCTGCAAACTTGTGAAAAAGATTCCAGAGGGACAAAAGCATATGTTTTTTTTTTATACATCAGGAAATCTAGGTTTGTTTGGCGATAGTACCAGTAACAAATAATAAAACATACAATAAAGTATGCTAGGAGATACTCTGTATAGAGAGTAATTGTAGGAACTTTGATCTCTACTGCGATTACAATTCAAACCTCCCTGGCACTATGATTGGTGGAGGGCTCTTCACTTATGTTTTATATAAATCCACATTACAATGATTAGGAAAAGGGTGTGCAATTAGAAAAGAAAGCACTGCTTCCAGCTTTCAATATTGAAATGAGATTTACACTTAGAACAGCTCATGAATTTTAAATACAGCGCCACCATTTACTTACTTGAATTACTTAATAATAACTATTAAGAATGTTAACCAATCAAAAATTATTTTATATTAGTCCTAAATTATAAAGGATATCTCAGTTGTCTCAAGAGACCCCTCATCATTTTGCATATATTATGTAAACTAAAATAACCATGTGCAACATACTGGAATTGTTTTATTCAACCTCCATGTTTTATAGAAACTTAAAAAGGAGAAACTGTATTTCATCAACCCCATTGTTGATAAGGTTTGGGATATGAATTATTGTCTACCAATTAGATGCATTTACAGATTTAGAAGTCAGAACATTCTAGAATGTTAGCAGTTGTCAGTGTCTACTGAAACCATGGATATCCATCAGCAGTTTCTAATGTTCATTCTAGATAAGATTCATGACCTGGATCTTGTGAAATAGTAGTCTATAGAGATGACCTTTCATATAACTCAGGAGACTCAGGATTGCAGTTTTGGATGAACCTTATCCAGCCTCTTAGTATTCAGAGGCTAGACTGGCATAAGATCTGACAAATAGCTCCATATAGTTCTGGGAACAATTCTAAGGTATGTGGACTAGAACATGATTTTCCAACTTTCAAAGGTTTTTATAAGCTCCGTACTCTCTGCATTAAATTTCTTTCTGATTGAGTCACCTATCAGAGATTTTATATCCTCTTCCAAATTCAGATTAACAGTATCTATTTATAAAATATTAATTTATACCTTAATGAAAATGCAAAATATAAAAATAAACTATCCTTAGAGTCAGTAGCTTGAAGATAACATTGATTTCAAAAATTAATATTTTTCTCTTGGAACAGACTCTTTTATTTAAACCCTTATGTAAGGATAAATTTCAGTAGCCTTTATTTCCTAGTGAAAACATTTCATACTGCAGATGTAGGCATTTTCATATGCTTACCACCAGGAAGAAATCTTTAGAGTTGAAAAACAGCAACTAGGTAACCTTTTGAATCACACTTACAAAGTCTTCAGAAGAGAATATTATACAACCAACGCATTTTAACAATGTACTATTATTACTTATGATGTTTAGGAGGAAAAAAATTAAAATTTTAATTCTAAATGTCTATCAATTCATCTACTATTGATCCTTTCTGTCACTCGGTAACTGTATAAAAGTATATTCATGTGTAAATAAGTATGTAATCTAAATAGTATATTGATTTTGAAAATTATGTTTAAGAAAGACATGAGCTTTAATAGGAAAAAAAACCTACAAGAATTTCTGTTCTTTAGATGATCATCTGTAAGCCCTGGATGTAAAATTTTGTTCTCTAGTATTATCGTCCACTCAAGTCTCCTTAATTTTTTAAAGACTGTATTTATTTACTTGATAGCACACATGCATGAGAGAGAGAGAGAGAGAAAGCATGCACGAGCTATGGCAGGGTGGGCAGAGGGAGAGCGAGAAGCAGGCTCCCCACTGAGCACGGAGCCAGTTGTGGTTTGGGGGCTGATCTCAGGACCCTGGGGATCATGACCTGAGCTGAAGGCAGACCTTAACCAACTGAGCCACCCAGGCGCCCCACAAGCCTCCATACTTTTAAGTGCACCCATGTGTTTCTCTTTATTCATATATCAGGTATTATGGAAATGAATGTTTAAGTTATCTTCGCGATGTTATATTTAACCAGGACCACAATGATGATATACCAAATTTTTCTGTGATATAGTCTTTTATATTTGTTGTTAATATATCTTACTGCCCAGTAAAATGACTGTCATCCTTTGGATAACTTGCAGGGTTTCCTCCATTTTCCACCTCAAAGTACATAATATTAGAATTTTAGGTTCGAATTTCTTTACAAATTATATCTACTGCTTAATTTCTGGAGGTCTTCCCAAATAGCACATCAGTGACATATACTGGAATTTGTTCTATAAGACCAACGGCACCGATGTAGCTTTCTATTTAGTATAAATCAGTAAAATTGGACAGTAGAATTTTCTTACAAAAGAAAGAAAATAAAGAGTGGCACTGTGGATTAGAAGAGCATGGTTAGTGAATGGGATACATGCTAAATTTTATCTTTTGAGCAATAACATGATGACATCTGGCATCTCTAATGTTCTCATGTGAATTTTTTAAATAATTCAGCTTCCTTTTAGAAAGTGAATTGACATATTGTGTTTTCTTAGAAATTCTGAACATTAGTCAAGTGGGTAATATATTTTTTAAAAATTCTGGCAATGTTTTTAGGTTATTTGCAACTACCTTCAGAGTTAAGCCAAATAAAATAAAGTTCTAGTAATACGCTATTATTGAGTCATAACATGGCATGCATATTAGTAATTTTGTGAATCATTTTGTTTAAAATTTATAAATTTGGCTTATTTTTATATCATTCATCATGGCATTAATATAGGTATGGAAATATGGATGAATATATTTGTATATCATATATTATTTATTTTCTATAACACCTAAAATATGAGAGCAGAATTTTTAACTTATTTAGAACACTTTATACAAGGGTCACTGTAGCATCACCCCATAAATACGCAATGAATGAATAAATAAATGATAGATGTCTGTATCTTCTATATACAAGATTTTTTTCTAAGTTCTATGGATATAAGATGAGCAAAATAGATGGTTCCTGGTCCCACAAAGCTTGAATCAACTAGGGTAGACTTTCTATTAAAATAGAAATCCTCTTTGTAATTCCCCTGATAAATTGGAAAGTACAAGATGATATTTGATACTGATGCTTCTGAGCAAAAAAAAAAAAAAAAAAAAAAAAAAAGGAGTAAAGTGGATCAAACAAACAAAAATAAGAAAAAAATCAATAGATTGGACAAGAGGTAACGACAGAGTAATCACTCAGAAATGGGAAACTAACATGACAAGTCTACTATTATTCTCCCTACAGCCTTGATGGAGTTTCTAAACTAGGGAAAGAAAGTAAAATTGCCTGAGTTGAGGAGAACAAACTGACAGCCTGAGAAGAAAAGTCAGGTAGAATTCACAAAACAAAGTACTAGAGAAGAGAAAGCTGCCAAGAGAGATACATTCTGAGAACTGTAGAGAGTCCTTCAGAAGTATTTCAGAGTACTGACCAGTATGTTCACGCAGGAAATAGCTCAAGTGGTGAAACAATCATCTGAGAGGATTAGAAGTGCCACTTCATGTCTTATACAAGGATGGGGTAGAACTTATTCCCACCAAGCAGACAAGTTGTGCTCAGAATCCAGGGACCACTGGATCTGGTACTCAGAAGGTCCTGCTTCAGTAGTGGGGAGTAATTTGCCCTAAAATAAATGCTGCACTTAAAGCAAAATCTAAAGTATCAAAATCCCTTTATTGATTTAACTGAATTCAAGGAAAAACTTAAGAAGGGACAGATATGATTGATAGATAGATAGGTAGATAAGAATACAAAAATATCTAATACCCAATAATGTAAAATTCACAATGTCTATCATCTGATCAAAGATTGCCAGGCCTGCAAAATCCAGAAAAATATAACCTATAATTAGGGAGGGGAAAAAATCAACCAATCAAAATTGATACAAAATCTACACAGATATTCAAATAGCCAGAATAGTAAATGAAAAAAGTTATCATAATAGTATTCTGAATGCTCAAAAAATAAACAAATAGATGCAACATATAAAACAGAGTCAAATTGGAATTCTTAGAGATGGAAGATGTAATGTTTGAGATTAATAATACACTGGTCACAATTAACAGCCAAATTTATATTGCGGACACAAAGGTAAGTGAACTTGAAGGCATAGCAATGAAAAAAAGAAAAAGGACGAAAAGTAACTTACAAAACAAAAAGAATTGAGTTAACTGTGAGAAAATTTCAAGATAACAATATATGTGCAAATAGAGTCCCTGAAAGAAAGAGACTGGAGAGGATGTCATAAAAATATTTGAGAAATTAATGGTTATTTTTCTAATTTGATGAAAACTATTAACCAGCAGATATAAAATTTTCAACATTCCCTAGCACAAAAAGCCTGAAGAAAATTAAACAAAACATATTATAATCAAACCACTCAAAAGCTGTGAAAAAGAGAAAATATTTAAAGTAGGGACAAAAAACATGTAACCTAGAGAACAAAGAGAAAAATTAACAGATTTTGTATTGGAAAGAACACAAGTGAGAAGAGAGTGGAACAATATCTTTAAGGTCAAGAAACAAAACTATCAACCTAGAATTCTGTGTCTGAAAAAAAAGTTACATATCAAAAGAAAAAGTCAACTGGTAATTCTATGTCCAACAAAAATATTTTTTAAATTTCATGGTGCAATAAAGACATATAAAACTGATAGAATTCATCCTCAACACACCCAAATCCTAGCACACGTAGTCCTTTAGGCAAAGGAAACTGACCTATCCATATGGATTAACATAAAGAACATTGGAAAAAGTAAATACAGGGTTGAATATAAAACATTTCCTTCCTATGAAAATAGTTTAAAAAATACTGGCTATTTAAACACAATAATAAAAATATATTGTCAGGATTATAATATATATGTTATATATACACATTATTATATATATACATACATATATATGTATATAAAATATATGTTATGTATAGTTTATATATACTATAGGACCACCATAGTATAAAGTATGTTAAGGAAGATATAAAAACGAAATATTTTAAAATTCTTATGTGAGAAATGCTGTATCATCTGAAGGTAGACTATGATAAGTTAAAAAATATTATAAACATTAAAGCAGTCCCTTTATAACAAAACATTTATACACAAAAATGATATGTAATCATAAAATATACTCAATTCAAAAAATTCAAAATAAACTCAATCAAATCAGAAAATCATAATAAAGGGAACACATAGAACACGACGGAACAAATAGAAAAAAATAGCAAAATAGTACCCTTACTTCTAACCATATGAATAATCACTTTAAATATAAATGGTGTTAACATCCCCATTTAACAAACGGATATGATTAGATTGGCAGGCAATGGGGGTGGGAAGGAAGACTAGACCTAATTATGTACTGCTTATGGAAACACAGCTTGAATATAAAGACATGATAGGTTGAATTTAAAAAATGGGAGAGATACACCATACTAACACTTGCTAAAGCTGAGTGTCATATTACCATCATTTAAAGTAGATTTCAAAACAAAGACTAGTGTCAGAGATAAAGAAGATAATTTCATAGTGATTAAGGGGTCAAATTCAAAGGAAAATAATAAACCTAAATAATTATGCACCTAACCACATATGGAGCAAAAACAGATCTGCAAGGAGTAATAGACAAATCCACGTTTATAGATGAAGATTTCAAAACCTTTCCTTCAAAAAATTATACAGAAGTCCACAACAATTATAGTTAGAAGCTTTACATACCTCTTCAAAAAAAGCAAAATTTCTGGCACTAGTGCACAAAACTAGTAGACAAAAAGTTAGAAGTCAGAAGGAGTTAGAAGCACTGAGCATGACAAACCAATTGTACCCAACTGGTATTCATGGACTGTCCTATGAGGCCAGCATTACTCTGGTACTAATATCGGACAAAATATTACAGGAAAAGAAAATGACGGATCATTAATCAACAGAATCTAGATGTAAACATTATGTACAACAAATTGTAATGAATATGGGCAACACTGAGCAGTACGAAATACTCCTGAGAGAAATGAAAGACAGATAAATGGAGAGATATGCCTTGTTCATATGTTGGAAGGCTTAAAATTGTTAAATTTAGAGTTGTTAAAATACCAGTTCCTTCCAAATTCCTCTCAGCAGAGGTCTGTACACCTTTCTCTGTATGTCCAGATAGTAAATATTCTGGGCTTTGCAAATCACAGAGTTTCTATCACAATTCAATTTGCTCCTCTGATGCAAGAAAATAGCCATACATGGTATGTAAATGAATGCCATGGCAGTGCTTTAGTGAAACTTGTTTACTAAAACAGTTTGACGAGAAGGCCATAGTTTGTCAGTTCCTTATCAATTTCAAAAGCACCACCTCCAAAATCCCAAAAAACTTCCAGTGGGCATGTTTGATGAAACTGACAAGTTAATTCTAAAATTAACTTGAAAAGGCAAACAACTTAGAAGAGCCACAACAACTCTGAAAAATGATAATGATGGTGATCTACCACTATTTCGTTTCAAGTCTTATTATGAGGCTTCAGTAATCAAGCCAACGTAGTATTGTTAATGTAGACAAATAGAAAAATAGAACAGAATAGAGGTGAAAGATTCTGGCCACCAATTACAACATGTGGTTTGGAGGTTTCCAACAAGCAATTCTACACCAGCTGGATTCCTACAATTTAACTCAGTTTTGATACTCCCTACCCTGGGATAGCATCAGAATCCACAGATTAAAGGCTCTATCCATAAGACTGCACCTCCCACACACCCTTCTGTTACCAGCTGCCAGTCACAAGTCCATATCATCACTTGTCCTTCTGATCTACCAACTATAGATCCAATAGACAGAAATTTCCGGTACCCCTGCCTGGGGCTTGATTACTTTGCTAGAGCAGCCCACAGAACTCAGAGAAACATTTTACTCACTAGATTACCAGTGTATTATAAAAGGATATAACTCAGTAATAGCCAGATGGAAGAGATGCCTAGGGCAAGGTGTGGTGAAAGGGTACAGAGAGATTCCATGCCCTTTCCTGAAAAATCTCCATACATTCAACAACCTGGAAGTTCTCCAAATCCTGCCCTTTTGGGTTTTTGTGGAGCCTTCATAAGAGGGCATCGTTGATTAAATTATTGGCCAATGGCAACTGCTTCAATATCCGGCCCCATTCCCAACCCCGGAGGTCAGGAGATGGAGCTATGAGTTTCAACCTTCTACTTACAAAGTTGGTTTCCCTGACAACCAGCCATTGTGGGGTTCAAAATCCAGTTCATTAACTTAAGAAAAGACACTTTTGTTGCTCTCATTTCTTAGAAAATGTCTAGTTTTAGGAGCTCTGTGCCAGAAATGGGAAGGAAGACGGAATACATATTTCTTATAATGAATTACAGTATCACAAGAGAGTTGTCTTAGTCTGTTTCAGTGGGCTATAACAAAAATACCACAAATTGGGCAGCTTATAAACAATGTAAGTTTATTTCTCACAGTTCTGGAGGCTGGGAAATCCAGAACAAGGTGTTGGGCAGATTAGATGTCTACTTCCTCGATCATAGAAAGCAGTCTTCTTGCTATAATCTCACATGGTCGAAGGCTCCAGGGATCTCTCTGGGGTCTCTTTTATAAATAACCCCATTCATACAGATTCTACCTTCATGACTCAAGGAACTCCCAAAAGTCCCACTTTCAAATACCATCACATTGGAGGTTAAGTTTCAACAATGAGTTTTTGAGGGGACACAGACATTCAGTCTAGAGCATGGGTCTATAAATAGACATTCACGTGTATGGACAAACGATTTTAGAAAAAAATAATTGAAGGCAATTTAGTGAGGAAAGAACAGTCTTTCTAACAAAAGTTGCCAGAACAATTATATATCCATATACAAAAGATAAACTTGTATCCATATCTTGTACTGTATGCAAAATTGTGCCATAAGCAAAAATTGACTAAAAATGTATTATAGGCCTAATAAAACAAACAAAATAAAATAAAACTTTCAGAAGTAGGCATAGGAGATAATTTTTGTGACCTTGGGTTAGACAAATAATTTTTAGATATAACAAAATCATAACCCCTAGAATTACAAATTGAAATTCATGAAAGTAAAACATGGCAATAATGATAATAATGACTTCTGCTCTTTGAAAGATACTCTTAGAAAATAAAAAGACAAAGCATAGACTGGAGAATACTCTGAAATTCATATCTGATAAGGGACTTATATTCAAAATATGTAAAGAACCTGAACAATCAGTGATAAAACAAGCCAATATAGAATGGGCAAACTATTTGAACAAATATTACACTAAGGAAGATATACAAGTGACAAGTATGTGAAAAGATACACAACATTCTTAGTCCATGAGGAAACACAAATTACAATCACAAGAAGTACCATTGTTTGCCTGTTACAATGGGTAAAGTTAAACTATAAAAAATGTTGTTGAGATAGTGGACCATATGAAATTCTCATGCATCACTAGGGGAAATATAAAATGGTTACAACCACTCTGGAAAACAGTTTTTCAGCTTATTAAAAAGCTAAACATGCACTTACCATGCATGTTTAGCCATTTCATTCCTAGGTATTTATCAAATAAAAGTGTACAAGAATGCTTATAATAGATATAAATTTTTATAAACAAACTTGAATCAAATCCAAATGTTCACGGACAGGGAAATGGATTAAAACTGTGGTATACCCCTACAATGGGATATGATGCAGCAATACAAGTGAACATACATAAAAATATAGATGAATTTCAAAATAAGTACACAAAGTAAAAGAAGGTAGACCAAAAGGCGTACACAATGTGTAATTCAATTCTATAAACTACTGGAAAGTTCTATCTAATCATAGTGACAGAAAGCAGTTCAGTGTTGCCTTGTTGGGGGCTCAGAATGGTCAGGGGGCAAGGATGATAAATGGGTTCTAGGAAACTTTGGGAGATGATAGAAATGTTTTGTTTCCTTTTTTTGTGATGATGGATTCTGTGTGTGTGTGTATATATATGTGATTATAGTCACCAATCATGTACTAGGCACTTTGTAAAGGTAATCTCATGTAACACCTGACCCCCCAAGAAATCTTTAAGTGGCATCATGACACTCATTTTACTGACAAAGAAAGAAACTCAGAAAAGTCACAGTTACAAGGTTTACATATAAATAAACTTATTCAATTTTACCCTTTAAATATGTGCGGTTTATTGCATGTTAATTATGCCTCAATAAAACAGTTGAAAATGATATGTGAGCAAAACTGAATAATGTTTCACATGATCAGAGGACAAGAAATATATAAGAAGTATATAAGACAGAGCTAAGCTTAGACATAAACACGAATGTAGGATAGAGGAGCAGTGTGGGGTAAAGATAATGGGCAGAAATGGCAAAGGAGGGGCACCTGGATGGCTCAGTCAGTTAATCTTCTGGCTCTTGATTTCAGCTCAAGTCATGATCTCAGAGTTATGAGATCAAGCCTCGCATCAGGCTCTGGCAATACATGGCCTAAACATGGCAAATTGTGACCAGCATGCTCTCTTTCATCATATCACTTGGGGATTACTATGGAACAGAACATGGGATATGAGTGTCTAGAAAAAGGGCCAGAGTAGTATGTTCTTAAGTTACTTAAAAACTTAAGATTTTTTGGATATCTAGTGTTTGAGTTAATTAATCAAGCTTGGAGAAACATACATCCCTATACAGCAGATTTGAAGAATTTAAGACTCGTATCATATTCTTGAATACCCCAATGGAGAGTAACTACACCTTAGAAGAAACATTGCTATTATCGCAAAACACGCTTTGGGCTAAAAATCCTTTGTTTTCAAGTACATCAATGATATGCCTCAAGCTGTTCTGTAATTGCATGATTTCAGGATTGTTTTTCACTGATATGACCAAATCTTTCCAAAGTACGCTTAATAGAAAGTTGAAAAGTGTTGTAGCCCTATTAATAGATAGGTTACAAGTAATTACCAGAATGAGTCACCATTCCACATGGTGAGTAGCATTGATTTTTAGTCCTTTGGGGATTTATTCTTTTTTTTTTTTTTCCCTTTTAATACCCGAAAATCTTCAATAAAGAAATGGTGCTGTTTAAACATAAGCCTTTAAGGCAATGACATATGGGATAAATGAGTCCCTTATCCTTCTTTCAAAATATATTTGAAAACATGGGCCTGGAGACAAACTTGTAATACTTTTTAAACTGTATCAAAATGTCAACATCATTTTAGGGTGAAAATGCCTTATATTATTGTTAAAACTGTAGATAGATCTATAGATCAGTGTCAAAATTAAGAGCAAGCTCCACACAACCATATACAGATGATTCACTAGTCGCATTACACCCTTATACTTGATTGTATTTATAAGTGGCTTTACTGTTTCCTATCTCTAGGACCTTGTTTGACTTAAATTTCCTGCCCTCAATTTCCTTTTTGTGAGAAATAGGGATAAAATACAACCTATGTAAAGGGTAGTTGTGTAGATTAAATAAGATAATTTATTGAAAGCACTTATAATCACACCTGGTGAATGTATCAGTAAATGTCAGATCTTTCTATGTCATAATTAGATATTAAGCAAAATATCATTTTTCAATGTTGATTATTCCAATGGATATGAAAACCATATCAGATACTGAATAATATTTTTATATTTATAAACAAACCCAAATAAATATTGTAAATATCCAAACTCCTCTTTTACGTATTTGTCTCCTAGTTGATAACATTTTTATTCCTCTAATGATTGAAGCATCTTTCTGACGTCCTGTAACACGACACATCGTAACATTCACCTATTAATTAACTGATAATTTTCAATGTTGCCATACCTTGTTCTTCTATGTCCTACTGTTCGTTTTTGTGCCAGTTCTGTTCTCCCCTACCGGATTTTCGTTACATCAAGGCAAGGAATGGTCTTATTCTCTTCTATCCTCCTAATAGAAATATACCTGTGAGTTAGTGAAACATTTCTAAGTTTTATTTTAAATAATTTTAACTGTAAATATTGCTTGAAAGAAACTATGTATTAAGATTAAAAATTGGTATTTAGAGGAGTTATTTATCTTTGGTTCAATTTGAAAAACAATTGAAAAAATGATTGAATGTAAGAGTTATGGCATTTTATTTTCACAAGGACAATTTATTTTCTAAATTTTACGTATGATGATCCTGAGTTTCCTGAAGGTGAAACGCTGTGCTCACTATAGCTGAGTGGCTTAAGAACTCAGGGCCAAGAACGATCTGTCTAACTTCAAAGCTTAAAATGTCAATTAAGAAAATCTCAAACAATGTATAACTGATTTTATTGATTTGTGCATGTCTCTATTTCCTTAAGCCTTCCTTTTTTTATTTCAAGAAATATTCCGTGATATAAATACTGAGAATCATATTCAACTTTCATAGAAAGAAGCAATGAAAGATTTATACCATGTTTCTGATTCTTAATGAAATAGCCCTCATTCCACTCTTGCTTTAGAGAAACACCTGTGTTAAGTACCTTCATAATTTTATCAAAAAAAGACTGAGTCAAACAAGCAAGGAAATAAACGTTTCTGAAATTTCAACATGAGTTCAGTCAAGCTTATAATTTAATTTTTCCCACACATCTTTTCTACATTCTATTTCTGATCAGAGTGTTATGTCTTCATCATCTGGCCTAAAATTCACCGTGTGAAACTTAGCTCAGGTACAGCATAAACATGAAATAAAAAAAGAAATTTATGGAAGAATAAGTTAAAGAGTAAACTTCACTTTCATGTGCAGAATGTTATTTTCTGCCACAGGAACTGTTGATGGAATATCAGTTATTTAGCAGGTATTTCTAATGAAATAATGAAGCTACAAACTGGACAATTTCATATAATTTTTGTTCTTTGTGATTTTTCCCAAATTTGAAGTATTTGTTGGATCTCTGCATCTTCGACCATATTAAAATTCTTAAATATTGTTTTACATATTTCCAATATGGCACTTAGAACATTCCACAATTATATAGCGGATTATGCTCATCTTCAACTAAAATGTGGGTACCGACGTACCTGAAGAGACTTAATTCCTAAGGAAAATGCGCATATAGAAGCACACAAGAATGAATGAGTGTGGTCTACACAGGTTATATGAAGTAGGTCTGTGTGGTGGGGGTAAGATGAAGAAGGAATCGTAAGGGTGGCAACTTTATCTAAAAAACCTGGCGAGGTCTTCAATGCACCATAATTTAACAATTTGGGGTTTCATAATAAATAACACATTTTCTTAGGAATTAAGTCTCTCCCTCCCTTACCATCCTTCTTTTCCCAGCAAACTGCTGTTTAGTCTTCAAGATTAATTTTATATACTATATTAGTTATGAATTTATAAACGTGAATAGGATTCCACTTCTATCTTAATATTCAACTTATCCCAATATGAATATTATTATACTTCTCCATTTACGTGCTTTGCTCAGTATCTTGTTTTTATACTGTATCAGATCCCCTTCATTCCAAATGCTTGCGCTGAGCCTGTTAGTCTTACTACCTTATCTTCCCCTTTGTTGTATTCTGTAGTATATGAGGCAGGAGGGAGGACTCATGCTTTTTGCAGTCTACAAGGTTGAGTTCAGGCAGATGATAACAGCAGGGCCAATCAGAGACTTTCCTGATGATGGTACATAGCTACTAAGAAAGAGTAAGGTTCTTTCTTTGGGATAGCTGAACTGGGAATCTTGCCTTCTGGCTGGTGAGAATCTATAGTGAAGTAAATCCAGAGGCAGTTAAGAAAAGCCAGATGATTCAGTCTTATTGCCATTGTCTATACTCCAGGATCCAGCCATTCCTGAATCTACACCCATCTCTGGACTTCACCATTTTGAAAAATATCACGTTTCTTTTTTAATCAGGTTAACTAAAGTTGAATTGCTCTCCTTTTCAATCAATAGAGTCCTGATAAACAGAAACTGTTAGCAGGAGTGCAGTTAAATAAATAGACTAAACGGGCAAAATAAATGAAATAAAAAGAGGCAATTACCATACTGGCCCTGGCTGCAAGGTTGCAATCGATGAACATGACAACTAAAAGTTTGTAAATTATACTTTGCTTCAACTTTTAGCTTAGGCCTCATCTTACAAAGTGTATGTTTTTAAGATACTTGATAGAAAAAAGTGAAGGGTCAGAGTATGTTTCTTCATGCCATGCTCAATGGCTTCTGGATGAGAAGGACAAGCTTCAGACTAGGCTGGCCTTTTTCTGACAGACCTTCATGCTTTATTAAGAGACCTCATTGTATCTGCCTCCAGCTATCACAGGCTGGACTGAAGATCAGATAATCGAACGCCCCGGGGGCCTTTCCAATAAAGCTGAGACGTGAGTCAGGGAGTTAGAAAGCAGGTTTCCATTGGTTTCTGGATAATAAAGATTTGCATGATGACCAAGGCACAGGTGATTGGAGAACAACATACATCATGCAGAGTTCCTGCACTTGGAGCTTGATGTAATAAGACTGCATTTTGAGACATTTCTTTTTTGGGAAGATGGGAAGAACATATGTCTTTTACTTCTGATAGTTACGTGAGACAAACACAGTGTAATATAATAATGTTGGATTTTTAATATATAGAAATACGTGTGTATCTCTATACTTTTTATGGTGAAAATAGGGTAGAAACTAATGATCTTCCTCGTATTTCTTTAATACACAGTGGAGAACTTCTGGTTCCCATCCATATCCTTATGAAGAGATTGTCAACGGTCTTGCTTAATTCATATGATAACTAGCGGGTCTGGGTGTCTCCTGACCCTGGAGGAAGTGGTGCATGGTATGGGCCTTGCCAGTTACTGAATGACATCTTTCTGCACCATTGGTTAAAAACATGAAGCCAAGACCAAATACTAAGGCAAGGGTATTGGTGGAGAAAAAATCTTTTTCTCAGGGGAATGGGGAGTGGGGAGGGAGCAGAGTTGTTAAGATAGTAAAGTGTTTAGTTGTGGGATTCTGTCTGCCCTTTCTCCTGCCTGGTGGAAAAACCTTGTTTATAGGATGATTCCAGGCTCAAGAGAGACAGACACCTGAGATGAAAGGAGAGATTTGACTGCATGGTTTGTTTACCCCCAGTTGAAACAAACAAATAAAAAACACCTGAGGCCGCATTTAATATATATTCATACCTAGACTTTTTTGAAAGATATTTTAAATAAGTTATTTTTGCATACATTTAGACCTTTGACTGAAAATCTTCTGTAGGGTTAGAGATAGAAATATTTGTCACTCATAATTATATCACCAGTGACTAACCTTATTTCGAACAGTAATCAATGCTTAGTAAATGAATGAAGGAATGTAAATATATTAAGCTATTAGTGGGCATGATTAATTATTATTATAACATTAATAGGGTTATTGTTCAGATGAGATTCCTTTTCTTTAAGATTTCTCTTCTTTTCTAAAAATAAATCTACTATATGCCATATTTAGAAACACATGTGCCTTATAAATTAGGATGACTAGGTTTCAGTTTAAATTGTGCCTGGTGTGTCAAGAATATGAGACACATGGGGCGCCTGGGTGGCACAGCGGTTGGGCGGCTGCCTTCGGCTCAGGGCGTTTTCCCGGCGTTATGCGATCGAGCCCCACATCAGGCTCCTCTGCTATGAGCCTGCTTCTTCCTCTCCCACTCCCCCTGCTTGTGTTCCCTCTCTCGCTGGCTGTCTCTATGTCTGTCGAATAAATAACAAAATCTTTAAAAAAAAAAAAAGAATATGAGACACATATGTTATCCTTTATGCAGCCTATAGTTAAAAAATCTACTTCATAAAATTATATGTACAGGGTGAGACAAAAAGGGAGATGTGGAGGGATAAAGTAACGGGAAAATTAGAGATCAAATGTGTTTTCTTAAGGATATGCAAGAACACTATTCATTACTGTTATGAATTACCAAAGTTATTGACTTTTTAGAATAACCGGAATATGAAGAGAAACTAAAACAGCTTTTTAACAGTTAATTTTTAAAGAACTGTACTCTAGTGGTTTATATTATTTAATTTGCTGATGCTGAAAAATAATTTTAGCCTATAAATTGAAAATAATAACCCTCATCACCCAAATGAATTTAGAAAAATGTAGTGATAAAACAGGTCACTGACATTTCTAGTAAACATAATTATATGAGTAATTGAAAAATGCTCTATTTTGAAAAATGAAATTTTAATATTAGAATATATAGCATGATTGGAGGTTACATTATGTTTTAGTTAGAATACAATTGTGTTGTATAAAAATTAACATAGAATGCAGCTTTATTGTAACCTCCATTCATTAATATAAAGCTTGCTTTATGCCTGGTTATATCACCTCATTTGCATTTAAATGCATTATAGATGTATATTTTAGGAGAATATATCTATATATATTTCTAGGAGAACAAGCTAGGCTTAATTATATTAACATGACCCTAATTACAAGTATATTACACAAATATTTTTATTAAATGCCTTTGTCTCCAAAGACATTTTTACAGAATGTCTGTATTTATATGTACAATTTTTGTATGTATGTTAAGAAAATAAAAGTGATCCTTATTGCTCAGCTTTCTGTTTAAAATATGTGACATATTAAAATGTAGTCATCATGTAAATAAGAAAGATAACATGGTGCTGTGGTTATAAAACAGGTTCTCAGGTCAATTACTCTAGATTCAAATCCTATCTCCCCTAGTTATCACTGACCTAATTTAAAGTAATTTTTAGAGGCTTCATTTTCTTTATTTGTAGAGTAGTAACAATATCCTTTAGAATATATCAGTTGGTGTAAATGAGATGATGAATACAAGATAAAAGAAATATATATATTTTTTGAGAGAGAAAGAATGAGAGCATGAGCAGGGTGTTGTGGGGCAGAGAGAAGGAGAGGGAGAGAGAGAATCTTATAACAGGCACCATGCTCACTCAGCATAGAGTCTAACGGAGAGCTTGCTCACAGGACCCTGAGATCATTGCCTGAGCCGAAATCAGGAGTTGGATACTTAACCAACTGAGCACCCAGGTGCACCCAAAGGAATATTTTTTACTGCTGATATATACTTATAAAATTGAAGATAAGATACATTCCTACTTTTTTTTTTTTTAATTTCAAAATGCTGTGATAGGACCTCTGCTCCTGGGAAGGTGGGGTACGTTCAATTTTCCTTATTCCTTCCACTAAGTAAACTTACAAGTTTGGCCATTATATATAAAACAAATATAGGAAAATGCTGAATGGTGGAACAAAGAGAGGTGAACAGATGTAAAAATCCTTAACAACATATTAGCAAAGAAAATTCAGTAAAATGTATAAAAATAATTATGCACCATGACCAGGTAGGGTTTATTCCAGACATGCAATGCTCGATTAATATTTTAAAACCAATCAATGTAATCCAAAACAAGAATCATACGACGTGATTTATCAACGTAGAAGAAAGCGTTTGACAAAATTCAACACTCATTCAGAGTGAGAAAAAAATATTTGCAAACCACACAGCTGACAAAGTACTGGTATCCAGAATATGTGAAGAAGTCTCAAAATTCCACAATAAAAAAAGTGCAATTAGAAAATAGGGAAAATACATGAAGATATTTAAACAAATATATACAGATGGTTAAAAACACATAAAAGATGTCAAATATAATTTACCACTTGGAAAATAAAGTTAAAAGCACAATGAGATATTACTGCACACCCATCAGAATGCCTAAAATTAAAAAAAAAAAAAAAAAAAGAAGTGTCATCAATCTGCCCAGGCATTTGAAGAGAGTCTGCAAAGGAGAGAAGTGTCTATTGTAGAAGGATGAAAATGTGGAGAATGTGGAAGTTCTGAAGGCAAGTGATGAAGCCGTGTCAAAGAAAAGGATCGATGCACTACAGCAGATGAGACTAACAAATCAATCAAGATGAGGACTGCAAGTGTTGGGTTTTATGACATGGAACTTAATGTTGACCTTCTCAAAGTAGTTGTGGTAGAATAGTGACCGTGGCACTTGTGACACAACCAGAGAAACAGAACCAGTAGGAGATATATAGTAAGGAATTAATTGCAAGGTATTTGCTTTTGTAATTGAGGGGGATCACTAGGCAAATCGGAAGTCCATTGGGCAAGTTATTGGGAAGAACAGGCTGGAACTTCCTGTGGGAGCTGAAGAAGCAGATGGCGGGCAGAATTCCTTCTTCTTCTGGGAAGTCTCTGATCTGCTGTTAAGGCCTTTCAACTGATGGAATTAGGCCAATCCTGATAATCTAGGATAATGCCCTTTCCCTAAAGTCAACTTGACTCACATCTACAAAACACCTTCACAGCAACATCTAAATTAATGTTCAATTGAATAATTAGAGACTGCTACTGCGGCCTACTGAAGCTGACACACAAAACTTGGCCATTAGAGGGGATATGAAATGCATGTTAAAGAAAATGAAAGAGGAATTGAAGCCACCAAATAAATCAATTCAACAAGTCTTACAACAGAGATGAAATGTGTCAGTAGCAGCATAGCTTAATGCAGCTGGAAAGGCTCCACTGGAGAAAAAAAAAATAATGGCAGTTTTGGAAGTTAGAACTGCTAGAGCAATATTCTTAGGGGTTTGCAAGGGGATTGACTCTTGAGCGTAAACGGAAATGTTGGCCTCAGACGGCAGAAGGAAAGTGTACATACAGGTTAAGATACTTGCAGTCATTAAGCAGAAAAGACGGTGGAAAGAGGTGTTAAGTTCTCCTTTTTCAGGAAAACAGTAAATAAGAACATTAGTGGAGAATGAGGATGGGAGAGTCTAAGATACTAACATTGTGAGTAGAGAGAGATCAGGCCACCTGGAGTTTGGGGGATATTAAGGGACTTGGGAAATGAAGCAATTAGGGCACACCTGGGACTCAGTTTTACAATTTTTCCAGTGAGAGCAGTCACTGTGGTTCTGTATTTTTCTCTAGCTCTCCTGCTTAGCTGCTTGCCCCATGCTGATTGGGTAGACCGTTCAGTTCCAGTTCCACCCAACAACTGAAGGAAGAGAGTGCGAGAACGGAGAAGAGTGAAGCTGATGGCGGCAGTGGAGGTTAAGTGGCTAAATAGGAAAGTAAGAACATACACGAAAAGAGGTAGAATGAAAGCTTTGTAGGTACAAAGGGACAATCAGATTTCTAGATATGGATGCTAGAGAGTGCAGGTGGAAATAGGAGTTAGTCATCAAAGTGTGGGGTGCTTGAGGATGAATTTATGGAGAGATTTGCTGTTATTAATAATCACATAATCTAGGAATTATCCTGGAAGTAACACGTGGACACAGAGTGGATTCCAGGACCATTCGAGGAGCAGGAATGAAAGAACTGGCGATGGGCATTATGTGTCTATTGACATCACAATGAATTAAGACAGGAGGCTATTTTCATAATAAGAGTTTAAATAGGGCAAGAGGTCGAGTAAATCCCTGTAGAGAGCATGGACAAAGAGAACAGCAATGGACTTGACAGCTTGGAGGATGGAAGGAAGTTCTATAGGCTGATGTCAAATAAGCAGGGAGAAAAGTGACATGTGATGGGTCAGCTCAGATCACGAAAAGAGTTGAAACTTTTAAAGATTTTCCATTTTATCCAAAATGCAGTAGAATATTTCAGTTGGGTTTGAAGAGATAACTGTCCTAAAAGGTCTAAATTCTTAAGGATTCTGTCCCTATGGGGTTGCTCTAATCCTCCACTGACATTTACTATTAGATGTGGAATTAGTAGGAGGCTCCCTACTGAGTCTCTTGAGTTACATTAATAGCCTCTCATTCTATTGGAAGCAACACAGTATCAATAGTATTACTGGTTCAGATCTTTAGAATGATGCCTTTTTCTGCGGGTGGGTTCAGGAGCAGAAGTTCAAAATGGCCAAGTATCAGTCTCAACCTCCAGTTTAATTAAACCACTGTGATGATTAAGATTAAGTTGGGGAGAATTGATATCTTAACAATAATGAGTCTTCCTATCCACAGTCGTATAATCTTTTTCTGTTTATTTAGATTATCTTTGATTTATTTCGTCACTGTGGTTTTCTGCATACATATCCTGTACCTATTTTGTTAGATTTATATCTAAGTATTTAATTTCTTTTTTGATGCTATTATAAATACTTTTTTGTTTATTTTATTTGCTATGCTTGCTTCTCTGCTTGCTTCTTAAATTGAAGTTTAATTTGCTGGATTGGACACAAAGAGCACATTCATTCATTACAAGGCAAAAATGAGTACATGGGCCTGAAGGATGTTATATAAACACAACTTTTGGAGTTTCCCTCTTCCCCAACATTTGGTACCTAAGTTTTATGATGTCTTTGCTAAGTCATGGGATGAGGCTAATTAAGCTTCCTATATCCCAGACAGAATCTCCTTGAAACACCAGTGTCAAGATTTTTGCGGTTTCAGAAGCATCTTTCTGTCAGTTGTCACATGAGTCTGATATCTGTTTTTCTTGAAAAATATTTTCCTACACCTGAAGGTAGGATAATGAGCAAACCATGCCTTGTTGTAGTTTCCAATGCTACCGTGTAAAAATGACCCATCTATAGACCCGAGCAAGTAGTTCCATGGCTGAGAGAAATTTAACAACTCAGGCTTGACTGGAGTGGACAGTTATACACCCTTGATGTAGTTGGGCATATTTTGTTTTAAAATGTCACTCTGGATGAGGACAAAATAAAAATAATGAGGAGAAAGAGTCCTTTTTAGGTGATATTTACTTCCAAAGAATGCTCTTTCATTTGAGTAATTTATTTCAGCCTTTTAGATCTTTATAAAGCTACATTTACTCAAATTAAGTCAGATTGACCAGTAAGAGTTTCCATTTGTTCTAGGCTTTGTTGAAGGACTGGCGATGTAGGGGAATTAATGATACTAAATGTGTACTGAAGGCTAAAAAAAGGTCAGATTTAACTCGACTCTTAGATGCAGCTCTAATAGTTACCTGTACATCCTACCTACATTCCTACTGACATCTTCCTTCTTCAATTTTCATAAGTATTTTCAAATCAGTAATGATCTTGTGAATTAGGAAGCATAACAATATGTGAAAAGTTAGAAAACGAAATTGTTTCCTAGATAATATTTTAGATTGCTTTCATTTTTAAAGGACAAATAGTTTTGAATAAAATGCCACCAACCATTACAGAAAAAATTCTTCTCTGAATTTGTTTGATTTAAGGTTTCAATTATCTCTTTGTGGAAAACCTATGCAGTGACCCCATGTAGAAAATTTTAAGTATGTAATGAAATAGAGACGCATTTAAGTTTTAGTTCATTAAAATGCCAAAGGGATACTTAAAATGCATTATTAATAAAAATGTAAATCTGGTGATTTTCCTCTTTTAATTTAGGCTTGAGTAACGAACCAGATGAGTTTAGTCTGCAGGTAACCTTAAAGAATGACTTTTATACAAAAATAAGCTTGAAGGAAAGCTTTGAATTTATTTGACAGTCATTCACTGTCTTATTTTCCTACTGTTTTTCCAGTTATATGTGTTTCATTTAGTTCTGCTCCCTCAATTCTCAGTCATTTCTGATTCATCCGTGGCTGGTATTACAAACAAAATTTACCTAGTTAAATACACACATACACACAACAGAATTTGATGTGCTATTTTACAAGTAGCAGCACCCGAAGAAATGATAATAAAAGAGAAACATTTTAAAATAAAATTATAACTTAGAAACTTTCTGAAAGCCTCTTTGTCTAATTCCCATTCAATGATCCAAATCTTTAACTTCTCATCAACATGAAAGTAGTTTTAAACATACGATTAGCTCAGTCAACAAGTGTAAGGTTGGTTGGCTCCTCTGATGTAGGAAGAGTTGATGTACCAGCTTATGAGTGATTTCATCTTGAATGCTCTTTTAAACTGCAACAGTAATGAATGTTATCCATTCAATAGAAATATTGCTGCTATTTAAAAAGTTTGCAGGAAAATATGAAATAATGCAAGTTAGAAAATGTTTCTTGTACTAATTGAATACCCTTAAATCCGAATGGTAAACATTGGAACCATTCAACAGAAATAATGCAATTCCAAAAGCCTGCATAGAAATACACAGTAATCCGAACAAGAAAAATGTTCTCACACTATTTGTTTAAAACTACTTCATGACATCCATACTGCTAATATTAAGGCAATTTTATTCAAGCCAAGCAGAATATTTTTAAAAAGCAATTATCCAATACTATAAACATGTGTATGTCAAAATAAATTTTAGAATCAATTTTTTTTTAATGCTAGAAAACATTTTTTTTTTCACTTTGTTATATAGTTTGGTCATCTCATGAGGACAAAAGCCATCATGCCCTCAGTTGCATGAATTAAATTTAGAGTTGTCTGGTTTATTTTTATTTTTGTTTTTTGGTGATATTTACATGGGAACTTATTCATTCTTGTGAAAAAGACATTTGGAAGAAAACCATCATTCATGGAACATGGACTAAGTCCCAGGAACTATGATAGATAGTCTTTTAAAACTGAATATGATATTCTCTACTTCTGCTCCTCAAAAATACATTTGTAGCCAACCACTTGTTTGAGGGGATTATAACATAGGGACACTCACAATTGGCAGTTAATTATAAAAAGAGGCAAAAACTCTCTCAAGGACGATTTTGATTTATATATTTTATATATACCTAGCAAGTCAACAACAACAACAAAATCAGCCTAATGAAATAACATTGGATCAATGCGAAGACATAGCTCCATGACTCTCTCTACTAAGGAAACATAAAAATTCAAGGCCAAATATACAGATGAGAGAAATGCATTGGGCTCTTTATATGTCATCTATCAAATTGATTCATCTTTAGTTTGTAAGGACTTTTAAAAATGGGCAATTTCTTCACTCTAGTTTTTGGTAGAACATGGCACTCTCTTCCCTACTGTATGATTTACGGGCAAAAGTGTCGTCTTGTTTGCTTATTGATCCCAAGTGCCTGGAAAGTATCTGGCACATAATAGGCACTTAAAATAGATTTGCTAAGTTGAATGACTGAACTATGTAAATGTGTTATTCAATACTTTGTGAAGGAGAAAAGAGGATGTTGCAAAATCATATTTGCTTTCAGTCACTTTCTGACATTGTATATTACATATGTTTTAAATACATGTTCATTTAAAAGAAAAAAATGGAAGAATATTTACCAAAGCATATGCCACAATTATTATCCCTTGGTAAATAGGTGATTGCTTGTTGGTTTAGATCATTTTTTTGCCATTGTTCCTATTTCTTTTGTAATGAACACATATAAATATGCATTATATTTTCATTCAAATCAAGTTAATTTTAATTTAAGAAGATGAAACACAGTTCAGAATTGCATTGCTTTTATATTTCAGTTTTATTTTTATGTAGCTAACATTTAATGAATAGCAAGTTAAAGGATCCTGGCATTATTCTGGCTTGAAATGATTCAGTTGTTAATGGAGAAACAAAATTCAAATAAAAATTTCTGATTCTACAGCTTAGTTCTTTCCTCTGTGCCATGACACTTAAGTGTTAGTGAAAAATATATACATATAGAAAAAATATTTTTTTGCAGTAAAAAGTTACTAGTGCCAAATTCATTTATATATCTGTGATACTCTTTAACACCCCAGAGGAGGAAATAATTAATTTTCAGGTGGATAGCAGCTACCATTTGTTGAAAAATTCATCTTTCTTTTTTCTCCCCCCTGACAGTAACCCATACATAATAACTCCTGTTTTAGAGAAAATGAGAAAATATAAGTTCAGAGCTGCCAAACCATTCAGCGCATGGAGGTCACTGGGTAGTTGTGTGAAATGAAGTTGGCAAGGTAGATTGAAGCTGAAATTGTGAAGTGCTTCTCCATGTCATGCTATCAGTTTGGAATTCAGCCTGTTGACAATGTAGAGTCAACAGAATTTTTGTTCTGTTGTATTTTGTTTTGTTTTCAAGAAGAAAAGCGCTATCTTATAAAGTGGGGGAAAAGGGAGTACACATATTTTATATATCTCTTTTAAATACGGTTGCCTTTCATAAGGTATCTTGAGACTGCTACCCATATTTCTCCTACATTGATTGCTCTTGTTCCATATTTTAAAACATGTATGTCAGTATGTAAAGGAGAGACCTATTCGGCCTCACGCATACATTTAGAGTCATGGCCAGGCAAAGTTCCTATTCTATGGAGCATATAAGTTGTTACGTTACTGAATGATGTCAGCAACCATAATTTCTAAAATTTTTCATCAATATGAGAATTATATATGTATGCAATATATTTTTCACAAAGGCCACCTGATTTATAATGTTTGTAATATTGATATTCTTAAGCATTAGAGATTTTTGCAAACATAGAGCGTAATGTAGGAATATTACCCATCAGATTGGATTACTTTTTAATGAGGGCAGACGATAAATTGGGAAGAAAACATAAAAATACAATATGATGTTCTTTGCATTTCTAGTCTGTATCTAGTAGAAAAATATTGCACTGGAATTAATCATCACTGCCATTTATTGAAGGATTAGTGTTTACCAGGTAGTAAGCATTTGTTAAATGGATTTTATTTTGTAGGGCTATTTTAGATTTAGAGCAAGATGGACCATAGAGTACAGAGAGTTCCCATAGGCACCCGGCCCTTGTTCATGTCCAGTCTCCCCACTGTCAGTATTTCCCACCTAAATGGTACATTTGTTGCAATCCATAAACTTACATTGACACACCATTATCACCATAGTTTACACTAGGATTCACTCTTAATGTTGTACAGTCTATGGGTTTGGATACACGTATAATGACATGTGTCTACCACTATGATTTCATCCTGAGTAGTTTCACTGCTCTGCCTATTCATTCCTCCCTCCGCCCTAACTCTGGGCGTCCACTGATCCTTCTATACAGTTTTAGATTATGTTGTCATTGAGAAAAAAAAAAATGTATGCTGGGAAGGATGTACTTAAATTAGTGTCATTAATACAAGAACTAGAGGTCCAATAGTGTTGATAAAACATGAAATGTGAATTCGATGTCTCATGATAATCCTTTCTCACTGGACTGAAGCTCAGCCTGCCCAGGATCCTTCCAGATTTGGTGAAAACTGGAATCTTTGTATATCCGGCTGAGGCCTGGAACCTATGGAGGTTTTGAGCCAGAGGAAGAAACTGAAAAAAGGGAAAGGAGTTTGTGGCATGACGAGAGCAGATTTACCATGCACACGCTCTGTGCACTTATCTATTTATTTGTTTGTCAGCTTCTGAAAGTCTCCTTAATTTTTAATGTTTGTTACTTTTATTGATGTCTGCAATTTTTGCTATGTTGGAGAAATTAGTCCTTAATTTAATTGTAAATATGTTTCCTATATTTTACATTGTGTTGGGAACTGAATAAGATATTTTGTTGTATGATTTTTAAATGTTTATAAAATGAGTTGTATTAATCTCTTCATTTATAGACTCTGTTTCATTTGCAATGTAAGGCTAATCTTGCACAGATTTTGTGTTATATTCTAATATTTTTTAGTCTCCTTTTTAAAACATTAATTTTTATCTGTGATTTATTTTTGTGTGAACTTTTTTTTTTTTTTAGATGATTCTACTGTGGTGCCAAACACATATCTCTGAGTTCAGATTTACGTGAATTCTAGAAGGTTTCCCTTCAATGGTATCCCCTATGAATCTTCCTCACCATTTTGCTTGATACTATACAACTTTGGTTTGGGTTTCCTTTTGTCTCAAGAGTTGAATTTTGTGAGGTTTTGTTTTGTTTGTTTTGCATTTCTATTCAGATGTAAACCCTGAAATTACTTTATATATAAAAACTAGGTCTCGGGATGCCTGGGTGGCTCAGTTGGTTAAGCATTTGGCTTTGGCTCAGGTCCTGGTCCCCAGGTCCTGGGACTCAGTCCTGCCTCTGGCTCCCTGCTCAGTGGGGAGCCTGCTTCTCCTCTGCCTCCTGCTGTTCCCCCTGCTTGTGCTCGCTCTGTGTTGCTCTCTGACAAATACATAAATAAAATCTTTAAATAAATAAATAAATAAATAAATAAATAAATAAATAAAAACTAGATCTCTGTTAGGACTCCAACAGATTTTGTGTTGTATTTTATTAATCTCTGAAATCTTTACATCAGGAAGATAGATTATATCTCCATTTATACAACAAGTTATTTTGTTTTTTGCAACAAAACCTGACCTGCGTTGATGGAGTCCTATTTATGGTTGTTGTCTACCCAACTCATGTAAATCTTCATGCATTTTTTAAGCATACTGTCTTTATCCTAAGGGGGTGTTATATAATACACATGCACCAGATCACCTCTAAAAAATCTGAAAGGCATCTGGTCCCATTGACTTTGGATCTGTTTTTATGGAATTAATTGATACATATATTTTCTGATTTATACTGCATATGGTACACTCTTCCCTAGTTTCATGTAATGTATCAACAGGTCTTGTTTTTTACTTCCAAAAATATATCACAAATCTGTCTCTCTCGCTCTCTCTTTCATGACATCACTGTGGTAAAAGCACCATATATCTTCTCTGGTAGTCTGTGATAACCATCTGCTTGTTCCTTGGTGTCCCCACTTGCCAGTGTCCCACCACTTTACTGAGAAGCACATCTGAGCCAGCTCCTTCAGGCTAAGAACCAACTGTTAGTTTTTCAGAATTTGTGGAGGCTGGTTGTTAAACATGGCCATTAGTAAAAAATTAAATTTTATTAGATTATGGTAAAATAAATGACTTTAAAACAAAGACAATGAATGCTCAGATTATTTCTAGTTTTCCTACATTTTATTGTCATTTGTGCCCTTGAAGTTATTTAAATCTATTAAATCTATACAGTGGAAACATTTATTACTCACTCTTACATATGGAGAGGAGGAGGGGGAGGAAGGGGAAAGAAAGGGGGGGAGAGGAAAAGGAGGAGTGGAGGACAAGGGAGGAAAAAGAAGGTGGGGGGAGAATGAGTGGGGGAGGGAGGAGGGATAGGAAGGGAGAGAAAAGGAAGTAGTCATCCTGGGGACAGATCTTGGGAACAGGAGCCCTTTGATTGAGGTTTTTTTTATAGAGTTTTGATCAATTAGGGGTCTGCCCTTGGTCCCGCAGCAGATCTGAGGGTAGCACAGGTTGCCTCCTTATTAGTGTTGCAACATACACGAGGGCGGGCTGTCTGTCCGTTTCACTTGCAAATGGTTAGTGACTTTTTAAAAAAGGTTTATTCATTTATTCAAGAGAGAGAGAGAGCGCACAGGGGGATGGACAGAGGAAGGGATAGACAAGCAGACTCCCTGTGGAGTAGGCAGTGCTGAGCCCCAGACAGGATTCCAGGACTTTGAGACCCTTACCTGAGCTGAAATCAAGAGTCAGAGGCTTAAGGGACTGGGCCACCCAGATGCCCCCATGCTTAGTGACTTAGCCAGATATTCTGCTGCTGTGAGTGCCTTACTGTGCTGGCAACCCTGCTTCTCCACCTGTCTCTTTTCAGATACATTGTGTACAAATGAACTTCCATGATTTTGAAAAACAAAAGACAAAATGATTTCATTATCATAATGGCTGTGATCTCTAATCACTATCACTAGTTAGACTAGTTCAACAGATAAATGAATTCCAGTCTTACTCTTATGGCTATTCCATTAATGAGTTAGGGAATTCTCAATTGCTATCTCTCAGAAATAGCTAATGCATGAGTTGTTACTTATTGGAGAAATCCTATTGTTAAATTAATTAAACCCAGGGGCCCTTAAACTGAGGTGGCTTTAATGTCTTAAGAGCCTAAGTAAGCAAACGGAAACCTGTGCAGGTCAGGCCACAAAGTTAAGAAATTGAAACCTCGGGACACCTGGGTGGCACAGCGGTTAAGCGTCTGCCTTCGGCTCAGGGCGTGATCCCGGCGTTATGGGATCGAGCCCCACATCAGGCTCCTCTGCTATGAGCCTGCTTCTTCCTCTCCCACTCCCCCTGCTTGTGTTCCCTCTCTCGCTGGCTGTCTCTATCTGTCGAAGAAATAAAATATTTAAAAAAAAAAGAAATTGAAACCTAAGGACAACCAATTACAAACGTCCAACCAGTCGCTCCCAAATAATGCTCCTGCTTAATTACAGCCAAATAATTTTCTTGCCTTGCTTCTGCCTCTTCTCTTTACGCATCTCTCCCCTGGCTCCTGTGGGTGGACCACTCCTAACCACTCCCAGTTTGGTGGCTGCTTTTTGCTCAAATACGCTCAAAAATTGAATATGCTTCAGCTTCTCTTTAAACACTATTAATTTGATACTCAATGTCCAAAATTCATCAGCAATTTTTCCAATATAGGCGATTGGTAGAAGACGAGCCTGACCATCCTTCGAATTATTTCCACGTTCTTGAATCTAAAAACCTTAACAGGAGAGGTGTGCATAGCTTTCTACGTTGCATTACCTTGTGCATGTTTGTCCTTTTAGTCTAGATATTCAGGTAATTTCTGTTCTGCAACTTTTAAAGAATTTAAACATTTGTGTCTCCCATTTGTTCAATTTTGTTTGTGAGAAATTATAGTCTTTTATTTCCACCCTACTTTTGCCTGTAACAAATATCTTTCATTTTCTTCACATAATTTTAATTCTGCTTTTTTCCAAATAGAATTGCTCATCCTTTATCTTATGTTTTCAATAGTGCCTTGTTTTATTGTATTGCAATCATTTTAGTGTTGATTTTATTTTTATTCCGCATTTCTATCCTCATTTATGCCAGCTCGCTTTTTATCTCTGAACGTACTTTTATCTATAATCCATTGAAATTTTATTTTTTTAAGCTCTTGATTAAAAAAGAAACATCTTTTATAACTTTTTTTATTTTATCCTGATTCACTTCTCTATTGGCATAGCTATTTGGGGATGCTTGTCCTTTGCCTTCCTTTTGTCTTTCGTTCTCTGTGTATATGCTTTTGTTGATCGCAGGTTTTATTTATTTTTTAATTCCTTGCTTTTTATTTAATATTGCTACTTGCCAGAATGGGACTCCTCCTACCTTCACCCCCCATCCGTGCATAAAACTTCCTAAAGGGATATGGTGAGTCATGTTGGCAACTAAGGTTAGAAGACTGTTTGAATTTTGGTACCTTTTTTCTAAATGCACTCTAAACATACTTCTGCGAGTATCTTTTAACTGGGTTGCAAGAAGTTTACCTGGCTCCTAACGCTGAGCTGTTTGTCACATGGTTTGTGACTGATAATTTGCCTTTTACTTCTCATGAGCTTTCCAGAAGTCTCTATCTTGATTTTTGGTCCAAATTAAATTTTTTATCTTATATGAAGCATTGGACTTAAATATAGAAGACCACGATGAGCGCTGTAGTTTGCTTACAACCAACGTTTTTACATCAGGCAGACTACTTAACTGGTTAGAGACCCAGTTTGTGCCGTTAAAAACTGGGAAAATAAATTTGTTGAGAATGGAGAAGTGTGATAAAATTATCATAATGTATTGTAGGGTGAGAACTGTAAAAATCAGAGTGTACAATTGTAATGAAGAACAATATGACCAGCCATTTGTTGGCTATTCACTTTGAGTGAGTCCCAATGCCCGACGCTGTGACCAATAGAGAGGTAGAAGGGACATGTCCCCATATGCAACTAAAATCCAGTGGGACCCTGGTGTGACAGTGTAGTGTGCTGCCCAGAGACCCCCTTCAAGGTACAGGTGCTCATCCCCCAGCCAGGTGAGTTTCTGCTGCTGACAGCTCACGCCTAAGCCCTCTTTCGGCATCAAAGGGAGCCACCTCATACAGTTGGCAACCCCTTCCAGGGAAGTCAGCATCCAATGAGTGGTCTGAAGGAGAATACAAAGGTCCCACTACCTCTATTAGAAAATTCCTAAAAGTCATCCCGCTGCAAAGCATCCTGGCAGGTTATCTCTGTTACACACTCCTTCGGCCAAACCCTGCTTCCCTCACTCTGTTAGACGTTTTTCTGTTTTTGTTTTGTTTTTTCCTAAAAGCACTTACTAATCAACTTCCTGCCTACAAAACTGGCTCTCAGAATGTTTCTTGAGAAACCACCCGAAAACAGTCTGAGATGCATATGAGTAACATCCTGAAATTCGAGGATCCAGAGGTAGGACAAGGGGAAAGTTATGTTACTCTTAGGGCAGGGCTCAATATCCAGTAGGGTAAATCGTGTTAGGTCTTGTCACAGATACTATGTATCCATCCGGAATGAAATAAATCCCAACCAAACTGGAAATTTGGATTTGTACAATTCTGCTGTTTCTTTTCTTTTTTTAGAGGTGGAGTCTGACGCACAAAAGAAAATGCGTCATAATTCTTGCTTCGTTAAACAGTATTATATGTTGCCCTAGAATTACCATTATCCACTTTTATTCTATTTTGTATTACTTATTTTTAAGACAATAGACAGGCAAGACCCATAATGTAACACAATAAATTAAAAGTACCAGTAAATTACAGAGCCTCATTTACACTCTGCCAATCAGGCCACCAGTTTCCCTAAATTCATCCTGATGCAATCAATTAATCTGCCAAGTACGTGTGTGTGTGTCTGTGTGTGTGTGTGTGTTTGTATTTAATGAAACATAAATTACTCTTATTTGTTTTTAAATTAACTTAATTTTTCAAAAGTTATATTCATTGTAGTCCCTGTAGCTTGTATTTTTTTACTAAACATTCAAGTCATAATATGGACATGTATTATGTTCAGTTTTTTGTATAATATTCCATTGGGTGAATATAGCATATTTGATTAACTATCTTCTGTTCAATGAATATTTAACTTGTTTTCAATTTACTTCCCTTATTATCAACAGTGGTACTATGGCTGTATACACACACACACACACAATATTGTACAAATATTGGAGTATTTCCTATGTGTATTCTTGGGTTATATATACTCACTTTATAAGATAATATTTCTTTCAAAGTTATCGTAACAATTTATACTCCCATCAGCAATGTGTGTGTGTGTGTGTGTGTGTGTGTGACATTTATACAAAAATTATATATTATGGACATCTATATACAAGTGATGAAGTCATTTGGAGAAGCCATGTTCCATATGTGCACACACGTGCATACACACTCACACATGCTCACGATGTACCAACCCATTATTCTGCAATGTTTAACTTTCCAGACTTTGGAAACAGATATAGGTTTGAGAGAGTCCATTTCTAATTCTATTACTACAAGCATGGTTTCCTCATCTGTAAAATAAGGATAATAATGTTTACCTACATTATATAGCTCATGCAGGAATCAAATGATACGAAACCAGAAGGTAATTAATATATTGGCTAGAAGATGTGAAATGATCAATAAACTTTTGCTATCAATAATGTTGATATTACCCTCTTATCTTAATGTTACATGTCATAAATTAAAATGTATGCCTTGTTTTTAAATTTTTTCTCAATCTTCCTTATACATATTTTTAATGATTTGATGATTTCACTTTTAAAATTAAATATTTTAACTATTGATTTATTATTGAAATTTATTCCAATGTAGGTTTTTTTTTAATTCAACATTTGCATGTAGATTTTTAAGTACCAGTACTACATTTTACAAAGATACACGCAAACTACAACAGAATGGATAGTTCTGTTTGGTGTGAATCACCGGGATTTTTTCCCTAAATCTAATTTTGGAAAGATACAATTGTGGGATATAGGAGGGGAATGAAAATGGCAGATATTCGTTTCTTTGTGTTTAAGAAACCCGTATTCCCTGAGATGCAGGGTAGAATTGAGTCCATTATTTTGCAGCATTATTGAAAATCAATCTATTTCCCCTCTGGGCTTGTGGAGCAGAGAAGAATTTGAGGCCATCTACTGCATGGTATTACTGATGTAATGCATTCCATTGTAAACTTCCAGCCTAAAAAAGTCTTATGTTTTTCAGTTTCTAACTTATTGCTGGGATCTAAACCCTTAGATTGGTCTAGGGATATGATATATCTTGATAGACTGTTAATGTTTTCCTTTTAAAAGCTGAGTTTGGGGGAGCACCTGGGTGGCACAGTCATTAAGCATCTGCCTTCGGCTCAGGGCGTGATCCCAGCGTTCTGGGATCGAGCCCCACATCAGGCTCCTCCAGTAGGAGCCTGCTTCTTCCTCTCCCACTCCCCCTGCTTGTGTTCCCTCTCTCTCACTGGCTGTCTTTCTCTGTCAAATAAATCAATAAAATCTTCAAAAAAATTTTAAAAAATAAAATAAAAGCTGAGTTTGTGGTATTGAATCTGTTCAATTTTCCTTAGATAAAGCAAATATCAGAGATAGGCATGCCCTGGCACTTGAGAATTTTTGTTCATCTCAGTGATATGTGGGTACCTTACAGTACTGAAGAAAATGAAAAGAATTAACATGACAGCCAATAAGAGGCAATCTTAGGAAACTATTAAAACATATTTTTCTATTAATTATTCTTAGAACCTCAGTTTCTTCCATTTTAAATGTCCCCCTACATATATTTATATAGAGTATTTATGGAAATTAAATGGAAGAAAAGTATGCCGAACTAATAATATACATACAATAAATATTAGTTGTTGTGGTAATCATTGAATTCTCACAAGGAATTTATAAAGTATCATTTATGATCCTTATTGGATGAGAAATAGTATACATCTTCCAGATTCTTACAACAATCCTCCTATCCTAAATTATTCTGAGTAAAAATATGGTCAATAATATGTCTATAAATATGCATACTGCCCTTTCATTTTTAACATTTAAATTTCGGAAAATTCAAGGTAGAAATAGGTAGGATGAAAAAGATGAGAGAGGAAGAGTCGATGAATGAATCAGAGAACATTATGTCACTCCTGGTGTATCCCTCATACACTGGGTAGGGTCAAGGATGAAAAGGTGAAGAAAAGAGGAGATAAATAATATCATTAACTCAAATATCTATTCCCAGCACCTTAATACCTTGTTTGTCCTGTGAAGTGAATGTGGTCTGCATGAGATTCTGCTCTTTGTGAACTCAAGGGCCATCTTTGGCAGCTGTTATATTCGCCTTGCTTCATTTCGGTTCCTGGCAGGGGGTAGGTGTATAACCTCGTGAACGAGTGAATAGTAATTAAATGGAAGAATGAGTGAGTCACTGAGTGACTGAGTAAGTGGGTAAATGAAAAGACGTGTACCAGAAGAGGCTCCTATTTGACTTAGTAACATGGGCAGTTTCTGAATCTCAGTCCAGACTCAATGCAACACGCACAACAAGGAGAAAAGAAAGCGCTGGCCTCCTTGACCACAAAGACTGTGCAGTGTTAAAACTATTTGGTTTTTTGAGTCAGAGTAAATTCACCTCCAAGAAGGAAACGTGGAAGTGGCCTGTGGTGTCTTTGTCAACTGTTCCAAAGATCCCTCTATAGTTTTGCTCTCTGTAACTGTGTTTAAATCTTGCATACTATTTCTACTCATAATCATACTTATTGGTTGTACATGATAGGAAAAGTAGATAGTAGAACAAATATCTTGGGTATATATTAAGACAGACTGCACATAAAGGAAAAACATAAAGGTATTTTTGTCCTTAGCTACAATCACAAAATACCCTCTGTACCATAGCTACAATGCACATCATCAATCATTCTCAGTCTTCATCATCCTTGATCAATGAAATATTTGACACAATTGATAAACATTTTCTTTATTTATTTGAGAGAGAAAGCGACAGAGGGAGAGTAAGCAGGAGGATGAGCTGAGGGAGAGGGACAAGCAGACTCCACGCTGAGCGTGGAGCCTGACACAAGGCTCCACATGGGGCTCTACTCGGGACTGGATACCACGACCCTGAGATCACCACCAGAGCTGAAACCAAAAGTTGGAGGCTTAATCCTCTGAGACACCCAGGCGCCCCTGATAAACATTTCTTAAATACTCTTTCTTCTATATGCTGAATCATGTATGCATCATGCAAATTATTTATTTATTTATTTATTTTTTAAAGATTTTATTTATTTGACAGAGAGACAGCCAGTGAGGGAGGGAACACAGCAGGGGGAGTGTGAGAGGAAGAAGCAGGCTCCTGGCGGAGGAGCCTGATGTGGGGCTCGATCCCATAATGCCGGGATCAGGCCCTGAGCCAAAGGCAGACGCTTAACGACTGCGCCACCCAGGCGCCCCACATCATGCAAATTATTAATAGGTATTTAGGTAACTAAGATTTTGTGCCTTGAAACTTTTGTTCATACTATTGTTTTCACTTAGAATACCCTCCCTCCATCTCTACAGTCACACTCTGATTCACCATGCCAACCTGTACTTAAACTTCATGTAAAGTGGCAGCTCTGCATTTGAACTCCTATGGTACCTTATTTTCCTTTCATATGGGACTTCTTTTTTTTTTTTTTTTAAGATTTTTTATTATTTATTTGACAGAGATAGAGACAGCCAGCGAGAGAGGGAACACAAGCAGGGGGAGTGGGAGAGGAAGAAGCAGGCTCACAGCAGAGGAGCCTGATGTGGGGCTCGATCCCACAACGCCGGGATCACGCCCTGAGCCGAAGGCAGACGCTTAACCGCTGTGCCACCCAGGCGCCCCAATCATATGGGACTTCTAAAATATCTTACCTTTTTAGTATTTTACTTCTTGCTTTTTCTATTGTATATCATTTTAAGAAGCATATCGGTTCTTTCGTTTTCTTTTTGCCTACATCCACACTCAGAAATACAGTATTTTATAAGTTATAAATAAATATTAAATGGTATTTATTGTCAGATGAATGGTGAAGTTACTTTATTTACTTGAACTCCTATGATTTCACATTAACAACAACAAATAGGTTCATGAGAAAGTGAGACATATGGTTGGTTTGGAAAGAAGGAAAAATCCCATGTAAATATGAAATTAGTAAATCAATTACAAGCCTGGGTAATGGTTAGTTACTTAACAAAATAGAACTTTGGAAAGAGGTATTTGAATATAGTAAAACATGAAAAAAATTACATGATATCCTATAAGACAGAATTAAAGTGATAGGCAAACAAAATCCATACACTTAGACTGTTAGCCATTTATTAAAATAAATACATTGGAAATATCAGTGAATGCTCAAGGGTGTTAAAATAGACAATATTCAGATAAATCAACTGAAAGAAATGGAAGATTTCTAAGATGCAATTAATATCATTTTAATATGTTTCCTGTTCCACTAAATTAACCGTTTTATTTCCCTTGGTCCAAAATGCATTTAGAAAATATATATATGTATACATATGTAAATATATATATATTTTTTCACACTTGTCTTTATGCTCCCCATTGACAATTGGTTGTGTTTTGTAGCAAAAGGAACCCCTATCTGCTATCCAGGAGCAAAACATTTTTATTTTAATAACTCTCAGTATAAAAACTATCAAGGGGATCAGCAGAAAACCCCTCCATGGCAATTAATGAGACTCATTTGAATAGTATGTTTCTGGGAAGCACCTTTTGGCGTCACTCCCCACCTCCACGTCTCTGCTAGATGAATTATAGCGTTGGCATTTGTCTAATGGAGCATGAACACAACATTTCACAAAGCAATCAAGATACAACTAGGACAAGCTGGTTTGGAATAAAATTGTAAAATTAGGTTGCCGTTGGAACTGAAGCACTGCTATTTATTCTGCGTAGCAGTTTGATGACCTAATGATGCGAATCCAGCTCAGCAGTTGGACAATTTTGGAAAGAAACAGAAGCAAACATTCTATTATCGAGTGGAAATTACAGACACAATATGTGAGGTCAACAGCATCACGACCAAAAATGTGTGCTGAAGCTTTAGCTGCATCCGTGGGAATAAAGAAACAAGACAAACATGTAGGGGCCTGAGATGGGAAAGAGACTTAATTCTGGAGATGAGAGTTAGCTTAGTTTAGAGAAACAATGTCAGTGGTGATTTTTCATTTAAAACGTACTTGAAGTTGCTCATGATGATTAAGTGTCTGTGGCTTCAGCAACACAACCTTCTCCGTATGTGTGAACCGTGGACTGAACAAGACAACGTCTCCCTCCTCCTCTCTCCTGACCTTCTGTTGATGATAAAACACCACCCTTTAGAGAATTAACTAACGCCCACTGGCTGTGTGGTCCTATCTTGCAGCAATATGAACTGTATTATATCAAGAACCTTAGTCAGCTGACACTGAATATTTTCTTTGGTTTTTGTTTGTTTGTTTTAACCAAAGACCACTGCTTCTTTGAGAGTTGTGTGCTCAGAGTAAAGCAAAAGTGCAGAAAACTCTTATCCTCAATGAAAGCAAGTTTTTTCCCTCACTAGATTTTATGTAGACACAATTGGAATGATCCTATAAAAGGGCCAATAGATTTGGCTGAAAATACACACAGAAAAGTTTTGTGATTCTCTTCTGTAAAGCAAGTGATTTCTTTGTTTGGGTTATCACAGAATGGAAACTTTTTTTTTTTTTGGAAATAATTCCTGGAATTCCTAGAAAATCTAAGGAATATGTGTTTTCTATTTGGTGATTTCCTAATTGGCTTAAGAAAAGTTTCTATGTTGTGCAATACTATTGGCATTTAGAAATGTAAGTACCAAAATTTTTATTGTTTTGGCATATGTACTTGACTAATAATTCAGAGATATTTTAGAATTTTTGGATTTTCAATGTAACATGCACTAATAGAGATTTTGAGTAGTGTACTGAATCATTATTAAATAAAATCATGTTGAATTTTAAAGGTAAAGTACTGTCCATGTACTTACTTAATATGCTCTCCATTTACAACAACAAACAGCCAATTCTGTTAGAGTAAATCCCAGGTTAAATAAGAGTTCAAAAATTGTCAATAGCAGTCCATATTTTACCAAAATAACTCTGAAATAAAATTATACTGAACAACCCACCTACAATTTGGCCTGGTTCACTTCATTTCCCCAATCTCAACTTTTGGGGAGAGAAGTCTCATACAAAATAGCAATTCAGAACTAATTACAAATGTCTAGACATTATTCTGTGTGCCTCAATTAAAATTTCTATAAATTTTATCAAATAACATCCTTTGTTTTTCACTATTTATATATCCCTATGAGGGATATATCCCCGTGAGAGTCAACCACCATCTCAATATTTTTTGATTGCCTGCAATGTGCAAAGCATTGTGTCACATATTGATCATGACCAGAAAGCCCTGAGTGGAGTTTGAATCAAATTCTAACTTTGATAACTGCCACGTAAGTAAAGGCCATGTCTACTCTCCTTCAATTCCATACGTTAGACTTCCCCTTTGATCTTATCACAAAAGCCCATACCTTCACTTTTCTGATAGAACTTATCTTTATAAAACAATAATGGTTGCAAAATGTAAAGCCCCAGAATTGTAAATGTAATACTTAAATTTTATAGATAAAATATCTTTAAAAAATACTCTGACCTCTCTACGCTGCACTAATTAATCATGGCGGATTCTGTTGTGTTCAGGGAAATGCAGAGGTCAACCGGTAATTTAGGATTACTATTTCAGTCACAATCTGGTTCAAAAATCCTTTTCTTTCTGCTGTTGAGCCCTCACACAGCCCAAGCGGGCACAACTGGGTTTGGGGACTTTGGGAGGATTGGTATCTAAGCTCTTTATCTGGGTACATCTGATGAAAGCAGCATTCATTTATAGGCTGTTCTTAGTGTCAGCTCAACCACTATTCTCTCCGGCATTTGTCAACTCTCACAATTAGCCTCTCAGAGTAAAAGCAGTTTCTGTTTCCGCAGCTGTTTTCACCCATAGACCATGTACACACCCTTCTTAATGACTGTCCCATTTTTAACCAGGGGATGTGCAGTGCAGCCGGCCAGTTTTGCCCCTAGCTCCATTAATCTGCCATTCCTTGTTCACAGTCATGGAGAAGTTACAATTCTTTCCAGACCCTCAAGAGCCATGACGCCCCCGGGCTTCAGGCCCACCCAGGAGACTGGTCTAGCTCAGTAATTACCTAATGCTGGTAAATGTTAGGTCAACATTTGGTAGCCTAAACATATCTTCGTTTTTCTTTTTCATTGAAAAATAATTTCACTGTGTGTACATGTCAGGCTGGTGTATTAAAAAAAAAGAAGGAAATTCTTGGTGTACTGGTTTTCTCAACTTATGGGGGTATTTTTGACGAATGCAGTTGTATGCTTGTAAAGCACACAGTGTGACGTTTTGACCTACAGATACGGTGTGAAACAATTGCCACCATCAGGTTAGTTAACACATCCACCATCACACGTAACTACCACTTTTTCTGTGTGTGTGTGTGTGTGTGTGTGTGTGTGTGTGTGTGTGCTGAGAATGTTTAAGGTTTACTGTCTCAGTAAAATTTCCAATACACACACCTACAGTTGATATACAAAAAAGAAAGAGAAATCAAACTATATCACTATGGAAAATTATCAATTCACAGCAAAAACAGCAAAAGAGGAAGAAAGGAGCAAAGGTACTGTAAAATAGCTAGGAAACAACTAATAAGATTGTCTTAATAAGTTCTTACTTATCAAAAATTACTTTAAATTTAAATGAATTAAATTATCCAACCAAGGCATGGAGTGGCTGGCTGGAAATAAATAAACAAAAAAACCAAAGAAATAACACAAAATCCAGCTCCATGCTGCCTACAAAAGACTCATTTCAGCTTGAAGGTCACAGGTTCAAAGGGAAGGAATGGAAGAGGATACTTCATGCAAGTGGAAACACGGAGCAAGGGTACTATAGTGATTTCTGGCTGGCATAGTTTTTTAAATTAGCACGTTGAGAAAAGATTCCCTTTTTCTGGCTTCCATATTCCTGTGTGAAATTCTTGCTGTTAACGTACGTATTGTTTTTTAAAATAAATCATCTCTTTGAAATTACTAGCTGCTACTCACATCTCCTCTTTGGGTTTTGTAACCTGAGATGACTGATATTCCTGGGTGTTTCCATTGGTGGTGGTAGGGGTGAGGGTGTTTGCTTTTAGTATACATAATAGTGATTTGTTGAGCTTTTGTTAATGCTATCAATGTCTTTTTTTTTCCCCCCAGGATTTTATTCAACAGAGAGAAACAGCCAGCAGAGAGGGAACACAAGCAGGGGGAGTGGGAGAGGAAGAAGCAGGCTCCCAGTGGAGGAGCCCGATATGGGGCTTGATCCCTGGACTCTGGAATCACGCCCTGAGCCAAAGGCAGACGCTTAAGGAATGAGCCACCCAGGCGCCCCATCAGTGTCTTTTTTAAAACTAATTCTTGAAATATCTTTCATTGTCTCTTTCATTCTCTTTTAGTCTCTCTTTTCTCATCTGGAATTCAAATAAGATAAAATCTTATTATTTAAATTACTCTTTTTTCATTTTTTTATCCCTATCTGCTGTGGCTTTTTCTCTCTGCCTTTAGGAAAACCCTTCTCTAGCTTTACTTTCAGTTCATTTATTGCTTAGTTGTGTTTGCAATTAATTTGTTAATAAACAAACCAGTTAACTTTACCTTTCAACAATTACGTATTGATTTCTAAAAGGTCTCTTTAGGTGTGTCTCAAAACAGGCTTGGTTATTTTTAATAGCCCATCCTTAACTGATAAGAGTTCTACTTTTACTAGTTTTGATCTCTGAGGATTTTTTTTCTTGCCAGCTCAACAATGAATTAAAATATGTATCTTTAAAAAAGATCTTACTTGGGGGCGCCTGGGTGGCACAGAGGTTAAGCGTCTGCCTTCGGCTCAGGGTGTGATCCCGGCGTTATGGGATCGAGCCCCACATCAGGCTCCTCTGCTATGAGCCTGCTTCTTCCTCTCCCACTCCCCCTGTTTGTGTTCCCTCTCTCGCTGGCTGTCTCTATCTCTGTTGAATAAATAAATAAATAAATTTTTTAAAAATATCTTACTTGGCACCTCTATTGATTTTTATCCAAGTAGGAAGATAGATTATTTTGCCTCCATAATATTAGTAAATTTAATTTATAGGAGTTATTCTTGCATTTTTTTAACTCAGTAAATGACTCTCACTCAGAGCCCATAACCTTCCTGTATGAAGCTAACTTAATAGAGGATATGGGGACTGGGGTGGGGCAGGGGTTCAAAATCAGTTTTATATTTTCGTGACTGTGCATGTAGGCCTAGTCTCCGTCAGGCAGTGAAGTTATTTAATCTTACCCTGGGGTTTGCTCTACAGGAAGAATCATTCCCGCAACATTGGATAGGATTTAGCAAGATGGGAGAGGGCTCTCTGGTCTTCCAACTATACTTGGGTTTATACTTGGGCTTCCCTTTGAAATTTTGCTATCAAAATTCCCTTTCTTCTTGCTCAATAATTGGAATTTTCTTATCCCTTTTGCCCTGTTTATATGTGTAAATCTGAATAATTAAAAAGTCCAGTTTCCCAAAATGTACAAAATCTAGAATGCATTAGTGCCTCTGTGCTTTGAATGATAAAAAGTAGTCAAGAAGTGAAAAGAAGGCCAAAGACCATAAATGATGAGTCAGTGCTGGGCCAATAAGGTCTTTTGCTCTCATTTCCTTTGCTGTTTTTTTTTTTTGTTTGTTTCCCTCCCCTCTCCCCCCGCCCAGGCCTAGGCTGCAGCCTCTTGGAATGGTAAAATCAGAGAGACTATTAATTCAGACAAAGCAATGCATTCAGAATGCTGTTATTTTTGGTCAATTTGGTCCAAATGGATAGAGTACAAAACAGTGGTCTTACATCTCATTAAAATTTTACCTTGAACTTTTAGGCCAGTGTCTTTGCAAGTAGTAAAGGTACTATGTTTTCTTTCGTCTTTGAAATCTGTGTTATCTCAAAGTTCGCCAGGGGAATAATTTGTCTGCTCAAACACTGGATTTACAGTATTGGGAATCTTGTGATTCCAACTTTTACTTTCCTGTCTCCAAACAACTAGATGCAATATATTTTAAAATCCACCTCATAGGAAATGCTTAGAGCTCACCTTGGGAAATCAGGGATCATGTCCATAATTTGTTTACCATGCTCTGTCCCATAAATATCACCCCATTGATTCCAAACATGAAGCAGAGTTTTCCCTATTTCAAATAAATAGAAAACAGGTAATAAAAATTGACTCATCAGGTAAATATCACAGAACCACAGTTAGATAAAAGAAGTAATGATTTGTAAAAGTTTGCCTTCCATTTGCAATTCAGCAAATGCCTTTTTTGCCCTACGAGGCAGCTGTCCTATTACACAGTAAGCCGTATTTTGATCAGGCCCTCAGTACTAAATTGAGGAGAAACGGAGGTCACAGGAGGTAGGATTGCAGAGTGTCTAGTGGTTACTCTGGGTGTATTCTCTTATCACCTGGGGAACTTTAGAAGATACAATTATGTGGATCCCATCTCCAGAGAATCTGGTTTAATTTATCTTGGATCCTATTTGGAGATACCTAGAGACATGAAAACTCTAATATGCAGACAAAATTGAGAAAAAAAAATAGTACTATAACTGGAACCATCTATGTTACTGATGGTTGAATCCTCTGAGCCTAGCCTCCTGTTCTGTATGGGGTAAGTTCTCAATAAACATGGAGTGTGAACAAAGTGAGTAATGTAACAGTACAATTTGTTCACAAAGTGGCAAATGCTGAGCGTGGGTCACAGTGAAAGCATAGAAACCCTGGGAGCCACATACACAAGGGATGTTGTACCTTTTCACAGGTTCTTTTTGGGGTGATCGTGGGAACCATTAGGGATGGTACTGAAGACAGGACTAAGCATTTGATTTGGTGTAGACCTGCTAGGAGGGAAAAGGAGCATTAAGCCATCAGAGGATGGGCAGCAAACTCTACTGTCTGCAGGGCATGTATGAAGGCCTATTGCAGCTTGGGAAAGGGGACAGGAGAAAACATTCTTTCTCTTCTACAGTCTTCCTTTCACTGGTGAAGGAGGTAGATCACTGAGTCCAGTCCTGAGACCCAGAAACACAGTGCTACCTAGGAGAGAGGATAACAAAAATGTCATTCCACATAAGCAGGCTAGCAAAAAAGGAGTACCAAGTACCAACAGTCTACTGCTCAGAGAAACAACCGCATAGAGAAAGAGGCATTTTGATGTACAGGTGTACAGAGAAGGTCTAAAGCAGGGAAGAGTCATTAGGACAATCATTAAAGAAAAATTCTTCAGCAAACCAGCCACCATCCTAAGGACAAGGTAACAGTGGGTGAATCTGAAGCCGATGGTAGATGGAAACAATAAAACCCACATGAGTTCAATTCTTGAATAAATTAATTCAACTCTGCCCACTAACATACCAGCAGAATGTGCAAACATATTTCCACTTATAAATACAAAGTAAAAATTCCACACTTAGATATGATCTAGGTGTTGGAACAGAAAGGAAATTTAAAATCCACGATTAATGTGTTAAAGGCTGTAGTAGGAAAGGTGTCCAGCATGCAAGAGCAGTTGGGGAATTTCATAGAAAAATAGAAACTATAAGAAGACTCTAATGGAAAAGGGAGAAGAAGAGTCATAGCAGAGATGAAAAGTGCCTTTGATGGGCTGATCAGTAGACCAGACACAGCAGAAAAAGAGAATCAGTGAATACAGGTAAATAGAAATTGCCCACAATCAAACACTAAGAGAAAAAAGAGTTTAAAAAAAATGGAAACAAACAAAATCAGCATCTTTAAGAACTATAGAAAATATTCAAACAATTTAACATACTCATAAGTGGAATCCTAGAAGCAAAAGAGAGAATGAGTAGAAAATAAATAGAGGACATAGGGTCAAGATATTTCCAAAAATAATGAAAGAAATCAAACCATAGATCCCGGAAGCTAAGTATATTGAAGAGGATAAATATCAACATAGACACACACACACACACACACACACACATACACACACACATCATATTCACATTACTGCATATTAAAGATAAAGAAAAAAAACATGAAGGTAGCTTGAGAATAAGACATATATTACATTAAAAGGAATAATGTTTAAGTCATAAGATAATGGATTGACATCTCCAAAGTGCTGAAATAACAGTAAATCACTGCCAACACAGAATTCTATATATATTGAAGGTATATTTCACTAAAGATGTAGAAAAGGACTTTTTTCAGACAAAATAAAGCTGAGAGAGTTTATTACCAAGTAATCTGTACTACAAAAATGTTCAAAAGTCACTAGGTGGAGGGAATGAAATACTAAACAGAAATGTGAATCTTTAAAAAGAAATGATGATCAATATAAATGATTTAAATGAAGTTAGATATAAAATATATTTTTATATCTCTAAATGAATGTTGCATGTCTAAAGCCAAAAAGAGTAGTAATGCGTTATTTGAAATGTATGAAAAATAAAATGTGTAACAGCAATAATAATACAAAGGTGGGAAGAAACAATTGGGAATATAATGTTTTAAGATTTATACGTTGCATTTGAAGATGTGTAATATTCATTTCAATCTACACTCTGATAAGCTACATAACTATTGTAAATACTAGATGAATGGAATATAAAGATAAAGAAAAACCCATAAAAAGAGGGAAAAAAGAAAAAACTGCAATAAATAGTATACAGCTATCAAGATAGACATTTAGTCTAATCAGTTTAAAAATTGCACTAAGTGTAAATGATCTATTCATATCAAATTACAAAAGAAAACAGGTCCTGGCCATATTCTGTCTATAGGAATTACACTTTAAATAAAATCACATACACTGATTGAAACTAAAATTATTGAAAATATGCATTATGCAACACTAATAAAAATAGAGGCTTTTTTAAATCAGAAAAGGTAGACTCTAAGGAATAGTCAAAGGAGAAAGTGTCTATATATCTAAAAAGAAAATCCCAAGGTCCAGAGAACTTTTCTAGTGAACACTCTCAAGTATTCAAACAAAAAAATACCTATTGTTAACAAAATTTTCAAAAACAGAAGAGAAATTTCCCATCTAAATTTATGACACTAATATTATCCTGACACTAGAGATGGGTACATCATGCTTAGAAAACCTTCATAATAATAGGGGGAAAAATTTTAGGTGAAGATTGGAAAGGAAAAATAAAATTCCTCCTGTTCACAGACCATATGATTTTTCTACATGGAAAATTTCAAGTGATCTATTAAAATTTACTAAATCTAATAAATAAATTGAGCATTTTCATAGAATGCAATGTCAATAACAAAACCTATTGTGTTTCTATAAACTAGAAACAGACAATTGTAAACTCAAAGTTTAAAAAAAAAGACCATTTAATCACTGGGTATTGCACGTATTATACCCCTGAAACTAAATATTACACTGTATGTTAACCAACCGGAATTTAAATAAAAACTTGAAACTATGAAACAACAACAGCAACAACCCACAATAACATCAAAAACATCAATTACTTCGACAGAAATCCAAACACTGTGTGTGTTTGTGTGTGTGTGTGTGTGTGTGTGTGTGTGTAGTTGCCTCTCCCACATACCAGGAGACTTTAACTCTGAGAAACTCCCTTTGTTTCTGATGAAGCTTGTCCCCAGAATAGTACAAATACTTAATAAGTTCTTAAATATTTCATAGGGTCCTTATATGTTTCCTTTCAATTAGTTTCATGTGCTATGTCTTGTTTTCTGACATCTCCAGATTGAACAGTGTCCAAAATATTAAGTGTTCAATAATATTTGACGAGTAAATGAAAGAACAAGCACATACATTTTTAAAATTAAATAATTAATAACTTATCTTGATAAATAACATTGTAACAGGGGCGCCTTGGTGGCACAGCGGTTAAGCGTCTGCCTTCGGCTCAGGGCGTGATCCCGGCGTTATGGGATCGAGCCCCACATCAGGCTCCTCTGCTATGAGCCTGCTTCTTCCTCTCCCACTCCCCCTGCTTGTGTTCCCTCTCTCACTGGCTGTCTCTATCTCTGTCAAATAAATAAATAAAATCTTTTTTAAAAAAAAATTGTAACAACAACTGATTCCTTTTTTTTTTAAATAGGGGGCTTTTATTATATCTTTACATATCACAAATAGATCCTAAGAACTATCTAACATCATGGGGAGCCTGGGTGGCTCAGTCAGTTAAGCACTGGACTCTAGTTTCAGCTCAGGTCATGATCTCAGGATCATGAGATCAAGCCCTGTGTCAGGCTCCACATTCAGAGCAGTCTGCTTGGGATTCTCTCCCCTTCCGTCTTCCTCCCCTTCTGCCCCTCCCCCCACTCATGTTCCCTCTTTCTCTAAAATAAATAAATAAATAAAATATTTTTTTAAAAAAATTATCTAGCATCTTGCTTTTTCCGTAGCCCATCATCCCTTAGATTCTGTTCACTGCCCCGCTGAACTCTTCCTTTTCCAGAGACACAGATACTATCAGAATATTTCAATAATCCTTGTTTTTAACTATTTGGGCCTGCTGAATGAAAGCATCTGAATTTGATATACATTCAATGTTTCCTTCAAGAATTAACTCATCTTTTGAAGCTTGAGAAACTGAACAGGCAATGGTTGGTCTCATCAGAACCCTGCTTTTTGACCCAAGAAATTTCAGATTTGAACAGGAGACTCATTCCTCTGAACAGCAGTGCTGATGAGGAAGGGAGCCTACACAGATACCATCTTGTAAAGGAAGCCCAGCGTGACCCCCTGAACGTGTTCTTCACCTGATGACAGATCATCACAACTGTAGCCTATTACTTCCCATGTCCCCATTGTTTGTCCATCTTAAGCCTCTTTTTCTTTCCAAGGTAACTGAATTCTAATTAATGTGGTTAAAATTCTCTGGAGGTCTTCACAATAACTGTGTGTCCCTTCGGAGTGATGTCAATATTTTCTGGAATGCACATGGTCCAATTGCTGAGAAGGGTCTTCATTCTTGCAGTGGATACAGAAAAGAGAGTTGATTCCTCTTAAAAGTCACCTGTTCTACAAGTGACTGATAGATTTTGGTGGCCCTGCCTGTAACCACACCCTTTATTGTTTGTTTGCTGCAAAATTCAAAACGGAAATGGTGTTGGCTCCTCAAGCACTCCACAGGAGTAGAACCAATATACATTTTGCTGTTGCAGAAGGGAGACATACGGGTGAGGTGAGTTAGCTGGGATAATAATTCAGTTTTTTCCAGAAACTGTTTGGTATGCCTTAATAACGGATGCCTCAGCTAGTTGTTCCTCTGGCTATTCCCTACATAAGCTTTGGTTTTGAATAGAAAATGAGTAAGATGTGAATGTGATATTAGGCCATACATAGCCATGATACACTGCGAAGAGTGTTAAAATAGATGCTCAAAATGTCATGAAAGCACAGTGGAGAAGGATTTTAGTTTGGAATCATTTTTTAAAATGCATAGAGCTCTGTGAAAGTCTTTCTTTTAATCAATTGTGAGGTGGTTAATCTCACCACCTGCCCCACTACTTCCTCCCACCCCTTCTGTTCTGGCAAGCCTTCCTTCCCAGCTATTGAATTAATTTTATACCTTTATTCTACCCCTAGGTAGATCATTCCTATAGGAGCTGAGGTTTGGTCAGTTCAACTTATTTTTTTTTTTATTTTTAAAGATTTTATTTATTTATTTATTTGAGATAGAGTGAGTACACAGAGTAGGAGAGAAAGGGGGGGCAGCAGACTCCCCACTGAGCAGAGAGCCTGACATGGGGTTCAATCCCTGAGATCAGGACCTGAGCTGAGGGCAGATGCTTAACCGATTTCGCCAGCCAGGCGCCCTTTGGTCAGTTCAATTTAGACAGTTAACAGGCTGAAATGCATTTTTAAAATATATCCATTGTTGTTTGCTTCTGAACCTCAATTAGGTATTGAGTCCTACTTCTTAATTTACATATGATTAGCTCTATTTTTAATGTGTTCCTGATCTGATATTTATGTCACAACCTTGTATTTCTCAAGAAACAAAGAACTTTGCTACACTGACAGAAAACACTTTAGTGTGGGTTGATAAAAACCATGGCAGCCCAAATAATCATATGAAAGCCATTTCATATTGGAAAAAAATGTACAATGATTTTTGGAGTTAGTTTTTTATATTAACCCCAATTGCTAAAGTTGATATTCAAAAGAAATATTGAATTATGGACGGTAAGCATTTGTTAAAGGATGTTACTGTAGTCTAAAAATATTCTGGTGTTGATAGTTTTAAGACAATCATTTTTCCAGGCTTATAGAAATACACAAGACATTAAGTAGGCAAGGAAATATCGTGTATCGCTGGGGAGAAAGGAAAACATCTTCAATGTTTAGTATTCCAAAAGTTTGGAGGAAATGAAGCTACTAACTGTGACGAAACTCTGCCTTTTCTGATGCTCAGAATATAGCTGGGAATTGGGAATTCTGCTTGGTAATAAGCTCTTAAGCACATTTGTAGTGTGGGATAAAGTTCTTACTTGGATGAGTGATGTTCATTCAACTAAAGCCGATTTTAAAGGGATAGAATATAGGCCAGCAGATTTCTGTGACACACTCATAACCTTTCTGTAAATGTACTGCCTTTATTTCTTATATCAAATGAATGCTAGGGTTTCAAAAGATATTATTCATAAATAGAATATAGTTTCTCAAAGGGGAAAGAAACCAGCCCATAACATACTGACCCCTGGGAAATAAAACACCAAATCATTTCTCCTTTAACTCCAAAGGAAGCCTATATTTTTTTATCAGTCACTTTTTCAGGGGAAGAAATCACCGGAGTTTCACCATCTATCTCTGTTTCTATTAGGTTGTCAATTTGGTTTGAGTTTTCATCAGAGTTGGATTAACAGCTGGAAGAAGAGTTGTCTCATCTAAACATTCACCAGGGGGCAATGAGAAAAATCTATTAAATTTGACATAGGACAATGGTACTTACTCAAGAAGACACTTTGAACATTTGTAACGGGAAGGCAACTTTTTGGTAAAATTTGTTCAGAGAATTCTCACAAATGGAGGATTTGTGATTCCCTTTAATTGAAAAAGCAATCTAATTTAACAAAGGAGAAATAAAGAGCTATATCTGTATGTAGTATTAATTAAGGAAGTATTATAAATTAAGAAATTAATGTAGGGTCCCAAAGGCACTAAATGATTCTAGTGCCAGATCTAATGCAAAAGAATGATTACACATAATAAAAGACACATATCCCCAGGTCTGTTGAAAGGAATGAAAGAAAAAGGGTTGGGGGAACGCTGTAGTTACACCACTAGTGATATATATTTTAAAAATAGTTGAAATAAACATAATAAAATATTAATATTTACTAATTTGGCTGATGGCAACACAAGGTCCGCTACATTCTTTTCTAAGGTTTTCTATATATTTTAAATATTTTGTGGTTTTCTCTAGTTACAAAAATAATGAAAACTTTTGTAAGAGAAAGAAAGTCTTTATTAATGATGTCATGAAAAATAAATTTGATAGAGAAAGTCATAATATTTGCATGGTTAAGTGTAAATTGTAAATTATTTTCTACTAGACTTTCTAATAAAAATCTAATAAAATATTAACCATCACCAATGAAGAAATAAAATAAACATATCCACTTTAGAGTTAGAACAAGGAACTACCTATATGAATAGTAATTAGAAAAAATATATATAATCTGTTCCATTGAGCTTTAAGGAGAGCTGCATATTTACAAATTGAAAATCATCAGTCAAATGGTACATGAATTAATGAATTAGAGTTATATAAGGCAAAATTTATAAGATTATTTATATTTTATTCCAATATAAACCATATACCAACTCCATGTGGTATTAGAAAAATAGTTTCTATGTGTGAATTCTACATTGCTATTGACTTCAGGTAGTTCCATGACAGAGAGAGATTTTTAATCATCATTCATGTATTACTCAGTGGATAGTAAAGGAAATATCACTCCATCTCTTACCACACAGACTAGCATAAAATTTTGAGCAGTAAGATCTGAAATATATAACAACTTTCTCCTTAAATAATGAAGACTTTCAGGGCACCTGGGTGGCTCAGTCGGTTAGCTATCTGCCTTTGGCTCAGGTCATGATCCTGGGGTCCTGGGATTGAGCCCCATGTTAGGCTTCACTCAGTGAGGATTCTGCTTCTCCCTCTGACCCTCTTCCCTCTCATGCTCTCTCTCACTCACTCTCTGTCTCTCAAATAAACAAATAAAATCTTTAAAAAAAGATAATGACTTTCACAGGTATGTTTTCTTCTAGGTACATGCAATCTGAGTCCTATAAGTCACTTTGATCTTCAGGTTGTGACTTCAGTTGTGAATATTCCTTCTGTCAGTTAGTGTTAGCATCATACAATAAGTGGAATTTACCCTTGCTCTCACATCCACCAAGCAGTAGGTGTAGAAATAAAACATCTTCCTGGCCCATTTTAATAGGTTGACCTGGACTTCTTGACAGAGATGTGTCAATTACTTTTCCTTTGTGACTCCTCAAAATTGAAATTCACTTATTGATCATGATGCATCTACAGAAATTTGAAACATATTCATGAAATATTCTGAGCAGTAACACATAATAAACTATCAAACTGCTATAATGTGACTTCTTATAGCCCTTCTTTCAGGAATATTTTATTCATCGTAACAAAGTCTTATTCTTGGGTTCACATCTCTGCAAAAAATGTGTCAGAAAAAATGTTTACAGCACAAAAATAATAACTATATTACCTGACATTCTTTTGTGGTTCCCTATATAAACAATACAATCAAAACACACTGTATTATCTACGATGGGAAAGATAGTAGTTGAAACTGCCAATAATAGTTGATGTAATTGTATTATTCAATTATTTGTTAATATTCACTTATCTATGTGATGTGTTTATCTCAGAGGAGATAGCAGGAAAAGCGACTACTCTGATGGATGGAAATATTTAAAGGTTAACATTCAGAGAATTGTTCCATGTTCAGGTGAAACAACAGGTCAAGGCTGACTTACGTGTGGCTCAAACTCTTGTGTATGGTTTTCTTTTGGAGCTTTGACTAGGAACATGAGATATTTCCCTTTTTTTAGTCAGAGCCTATTTCTACTATCTAACCATGATGCAGCTTTTCTGCCTTTCACGAGACGGCCAAATCAGTTTGACCCTGATGAGTTCTTTGTCTAATCTATGATTAAAGAATGGTATTTCCATCCTGTTTTGTGAGAATGTAATATTTCACTAATGTATAATTTATGAGATATTCATAAATATATATATGTAACACACACACACATATGGATATGGATATATATTTTTCCAAAGCCAAAAGAGAGGATGATTTCCTGAAGCAAAAAAAAAAAAAAAATGCGTGACTATTGACTCTAGAGAAATGTGAGTGGGGGAGAAAAACCAAAACAAGAAAAATTGTCTCCAAAATTATCAGAATATCAAGTCTATTCTATGTAAAGTTAAATTCCAAAGATATAGATAGATAATGGATAGTTAAGTAGATAAATACGTAGGTAAATTTTAAAAAGCCATCTGCTCACCAGGAATCAGACTGATGCCAAGTAGCAATAGAAGCATCAAATATAAAATCGCAGATTAAAATATAGCGGTAAGTATGTGTTTATAATATTCTAAAAATTTAACTTACAGAACATTTTTCAAACCAGCTGTCAAGTAAAAAGGATTAAAAATATAGATTAAATTTTTTTTTAGAAATTTTAAGTCCTTTGCAATCTACACAAATACTACAATATACTCGTACACATGCATTTATTTATCCTATAATGTAACCAAAACATAATCAAAGAAAAAAGGTTGAGTCAGCTTCAAAACACACTACGAACTGATTATCGGTGAAATGAAGCAAAAACCTAATATCGTAGATGTACTGGATAGCTACAGAAATTCTTGTAAAAACAATGATGATTTCACAAGTCACGTGATAAGATGCTAGATCTTCTTAGGGATGAAAGGCGAGGGAAGTTCACATTTCTTTTGTGAAAAAGGCACAACTACTAATTAGAGGTAATTTATGTAAATGTAGGTCTCTCCCACCACTACAAACTCAAAACTGCATGCTCTCCACAGCCACTTGGCTGAAACACATAGGCAACAGTTCTGCTTTCAGCCGCTGTAGATTTTAACTCTGTCAAGGAAATTATAGAATAATGTTGGAATCTGCCCCCCATGATCTGACAATCACCTGGGCAGCAGCATCAAACACAGACCCAGGAACAGAGTATAGTCCAGAACACTGGGATTCTTTTAACCCAGGGAGACGATATGACATCTACCACAGACTGTAGACGTGCCATGTCTGTCTGAGTTCTAAAATTTTGATGGTGAATCAAACAGATAATATAGAATAATTTCTATCCTTGAGACGCTGAAGGGTCAGGAAGTATTTATGGCTCGGGGGCCTACAGTAGAACATAACAGCCTGCCTTAAACTACATGATCAGTTGAAAATTAGCCTCTTGGCTTTTAATCAATACAGGATCCCTGATATTAAAAACTGTAGAATAGATAAGCTATTTATTATACGTACTGTTGAATTATTATGATAGCATGGGCAAAGGTTAAAAAGTACTGTAGAACAGCATGGTTCTGTACCCAGCATTCTAGAGTGAAGAAAGAAGCCAGTGGAAGAAGAATGTTTCCTGAAGCAAATTCTGACAAATGTTCATTCAATGCCTTATTGTTTCTAGAAAACCTGCAAACAAAGAATACTCCTCAATTTTGGGGATAGATTTATTGACTTTTTGGATTATAAAAATGTCCAAAATGTCCAAGAAATGTGATATATCCTTATACATTAATGTTAGTCCCTCACTAAAATTCTTCCCGCACATCCTACCTTGTCTTCTTAGATTCATTTTTACTCATATCACTTTTTTTATTGGCAAATTCCAGGAATCCCACAGTGTTATTGCTGGAGCCTTCTCAAGAATCATGTTCTATAGTTTCTTTTAGCATTTGGCCCTTAAATGATCCAGTATATTTTGGTAGATATCAAATCTTTAAAAGAGCAAATCATGCTTCCAGTGACCAAGGAACTGACTTTAGTTTGTTGACAACATATTAACACCAGATTATGAAAAACATTTTACACTAAGCTAAGACAACTAGAAATCATTCTGAATATGCTGGAGGATCAAAACACAAGCATAAAAACAGATCCATGGCTAAAAAATATGTTAATACCATCTTAAATAAATGAATATTTCTTCCAGCAATAGGAAAGATACCTTGAAAGAAAAGAGAGTCTGCTGGGGAGGAGAAAAAGACCATATGATGAAATGTGAGATATAAAATTTTGAAATTCTCTTAATTCTAAATTATATAATAGGTAGAAGGCATTGTTTAAACATGGATTGAGGAGCAAATGCCAGACTTTGGAAGGTCAAAACCTGAAGTATTATCTTTATATGCTACAAAACAAGAAGACACTCTGGGTCTTCTTTCTCTTGTTTGGACAGATGTTGAAAGCAATTGTGTCTCTATGTCTCTCCAAATTAGTAAGGTCACCGACATAAATAAAGTCAGATGATAATAATTATAACTGACAATGGTAAGATTGGATAGATTCTAAAACTGTTACTCAAAAAAATGGACTACATAATTAGAGGCTGAAACATTGCTTTTATATTTAATTGTGACATTCTTTGAGAGAGACTATGTTTCAAATCAAGTAGACACATTTATTAAGTGAAATTTATTTATTGAGCATGGTACCTTCCATTTTACATACATTATCTTATTTTACCTTCAGAACAACTTTCTAAATTTCAACTATCCCGTTATTGCACACTGGGAAATGGAAGCTCCTTGCTTCCAAGAGCACTGGATTTAGATGTGGGGACTTGGACCAAAAGCACCACACAGGAAGCTCCTGAATTTCCCTCCTCCTATGGATGCATTGAAAGTACAGCTACGTGTAGATCAATTCTCTCCGAAAGAAATTCAGAATATAGCTAAGTGAATCCTACATAGGTGACAGACAAAATACCCACCACGGACCCCACATTCAGCGAAGTACCATCCAGGTCAGAGGGAACCACCACCTCTGAGCTTCTCCCTGAGGACCAACAGGCTTGGATCACACATCTAGCACCTCAACTTTTAAGGTTGCCACCTGAGGGATGGGCCCTCAAATCACCTAGCTCTGAGAGCCAGTGGAGCTTGCATTCAGGAATCCCATAGGCACTACAGCATATAAGGAAACAGTCCTTAGTGGGCACAGAAGAATTCACCACAGCTATTTCTGCAGGGCTCAGCACAGAGGAAACAGGCCAAAATGCCCATCTTCCAATTTTACCCTGGAAGGAGTTTGAGTGTTTAAGGGTCCAGCTTCTAACAAGCTGGCATACGGGTGCAGAGAATCATCTTTCCCTTGGGGAGACTGACAGGTTTTGGGACACTCTCTACCACTGTGAGCCAATAAGAACAGAGGGAAGCATGAATAATAAAAAAAATCTGAGAGACAATCAGGAGCTAGGACCAGGTAGATTGATGAGAATAGTCTGTCAAGATTAGAAGAGGTAGCTGTTTTATTTAATGTGCAGAAACCAACAGAGAAAACAAAAATTTTTAAAAAAGGGAAATTTATTACAAGCAAAACATGAAAAACCTTCAAATCTAATCTTTATGAAACAGATTAATGGTTTACCCATAAGACCATCAGAGAATTAATTCAGCAGAAACCTTGTGGGCCAGAAGGGAACAGGGAAATATATTCAAAGTACTGAAGAAAAAAACAAAACAAAACTGCCAACCAAGAATACTCTCCCAGGCAAATTTACCCTTCAGAATTGAAGGAGAGAGAGTTTCTCCAAATAAATAAAAATGATAAATAAATAGCTGAAAGAGTTTATTATCACTTAGACCAGCCTTACAAAAAATGAAAAAAGGAGTTTTTCAAGATGAAATTAAAGGATAACAATTAATAATAGGAAAACAAATAAAAGTATAAAACTCCTTAACAAAATACTAGCAAACAAAATTCCATAGTATAATAAAAGGATTTTATACCATGATCAGTGGGATTTATTTTAGGGATTCTGGGATGGTTCAACATCTGCAAAGGAATCAATGTGATATACCACATTACTAAAATGAGGGATAAGAATCATATGATAATTTTGACATGTAAAAAAAGCATTGAACAAAACATAACTTCCTTTCATGATAAAATTTTCAACAAATTAAGTATAAATGGGGTGTATATCAACATAACCATATATGATAAGTTAATGTTATACTATATGGTAAGAAGTTTAAAGCTCTTGCTCTAAGATCAGGAAAAATACAAGGCTGCCCACTCATCACGTTTATTCAACATAGTCCTGGAAGCCCTAGCCAGAGAAATTAGGCAAGAAAAAATAAAAGATATCCCAACAGAAAAGATAGTTGCAGATGACATGAACTTAACATGTAGAAACACTGGAGACAAAAAACTATTAGAACTAATAATTTCAGTAAAGTTGCAAGATACAAAAATCAATATACAAAAAATACCTGTTGTATTTTTATACTAACAAAGAACTATTAGAAAATGAAATTAAGAAAACAATCCTATTTACAGTAGAATCAAAAAGAAAAAAATACTTAGGGATAAATGTAACCAAGGAAGTGAAAGTTCTGTACACTAAAAAACCATAAAATATTGGTGAAAGAAATTAAAGAAAAAATAAATAAATGGAAAGATATTCTATGTACATGGAATGATATTGTTAAAAATTTCCAAAATTTATGCTATTACTCAAAGTAATCTACAGATTCAATACAATTCCCATCAAATTCCATTGACATTTTTTAACAAGTCTAAAAAATAAAATCCTTAACTATATATAAAACCATGAAGACCCCAAATCGCAAAGTCATCTTGAGAAAGAAGAACAAAGTTGGATATTCACACTTTCTGATTTCAAACTGTATTATAAAGTTATAGTAATTAAGAAAGTATGGCATTAGCACATATATACACACAGAGGTGTATAGATTAATGGAACAGAATAAAGAGCCTACAAGCAAATTCAGGCATTTAAAATCAATGAATTTATGACAAAGGAGCCAAGAATATACAATATGAAAGGATAGACTCTTCAAAAAATGGTGCTGGGAAAAATGAACAGCTACATAAAAAGAGTGAAACTAGACCTCATCTTATACCATACACAAAAATCAATTCAAAATCCATTACAGACTTAACTGTGAGACCCGAAACTATAAAACTCCTAGAAGAAAACATAGGGGATAAGTCCCTTGACATTGGTCTTGGAAATTATTATTTTTTAATTTGACATCAAAAACAAAGACAAGCAAAGCTAAATAAACAAGTGGGGTTATATCAAACTAAAAAGCTCCTGCCTGAAAAACAAAACCATCAACTAAATGCAAAGGCAACTTATGAAATGGGAGAAAATATTTGCAAACCACATACCCAATAAATGGTTAATATCCAAAATATACAAAGAGCTCATACAACCAGATAGCAAAACTACAAATAACCCAATTAAAAACTGGGCAAAAGATCTAAATACACATTTTTCCAAAGGACCCGTACAAATGACCAGCTGATACATGAAAATTTGCACAAAACCACTAACCTTTGGGGAATACAAATTTACACTATGACAAGATATCACCTTACACCTGCTAGGATGTAAACTGTCAAACAGACAAGAGATAAATAACACTGGTAAGGATGTGGTGCAAAGGAAAGCCTTGGGCACTGTTGGTGGGAACGTAAACAGATGCAGCCACTATGGCAAACAATACAGAGCTTCCTTAAAAAATTACAAAGAGAACCCATATATGATCCTGCAATCCCACTTCCAAGCATATCTAAAAAAACCAAAATCATTATCTTAGAGCCATAGTTGTACTGCCACATTTATCGCAGCATTATTCATAAGAGTCAAGGTGAGAAAACAACCTAAAATAAAGCTGAAAAAAATACAAGTATTGGATTTAAAGCATAGTTAACTGACTTCACACTCCTCCATTGACTTAGTTTTTCCCCCAGCACTATTGAGGTAAAATTGACAACTAAAATTGTATATATTTAAGGTGTACAATGGAATGGCTTAATATATGCTTACATTTTGAAATGATTACCACAATCAAGTTAATTCATACATCCATCACCTCATATAGATACCCTGGTTGTTTGTTTTTGTTTTTTGTTTGTTTGTTTGTTTGTTTGTTTTTTACCCTTGCAATGTATATTTGTGAGTTCGGGAAGGAAGAACTATGCATTAATTCAGAAAATTATGCAAAACAATTATATGTAATCTTCTGAGCCGTACCTCAAATGTCTGTAAAGATTTCTGCTTTGATTCTACCTCAAGTGACTGCTTTATCAAAAATGTCAAAAGTTAATCTAGGCCTGTGCACATTTCACTGTAACATTAAAAAACATTGAAAAGAAAATCTTAAAAAGCTGCCATTCAGAAACTATATGTTTCCTCTAAAGCACCAATATGTAAACTAATAGCATTTTTTGCCTTACTTAAAGTTAGTTTGTATTAGTTGCGGTAAGCTACCAAAAATCTCCCAGTAATCTAAAATAAATCAGCTTTTATTTCTTTCCCGTAATAAACTCCAATGCAAATGTTCAGCAGACAGCTGAAGTCAGAGATCTTGATTCCTTCCACATGCGTACTCCCCGAAACCCTAGGGGCTCAGAGTTGCCCACGGGAACATCTGTGTCTAGCCAGTAGATGTAGGAAGAGAGAGTGAGTTCTTCCACCTACTCTTCACTGACCCACTTCTATCCACAGTTCATTCATGTACACCAGCCACTGGGCATCACCCAAATAAGAGGCTGGTCTCAGTTTAGCAGTCCTAGACAGAAGAGAACATCAGTGCTGTTTTTGAGAATTGGCGGTCTTTGTATATTATTAGAAGAAAGAAAGGAAAAATCAGCCCATCAAATAATAGTGAGAGTAAAAATACATAACTACTCACATAAAAGCCAACAAACACTAGGAGAAAAAAAAATCCATCAGGCAGTTACTAAAAGAACTGTATGACATAAAGAAGGAAGATTTGCTCTAATCTGTTTCAATCTACACTATCACAATTTAAATACAAAGTCACATATAGGCACACATGTATATGTATAGAGATGCTATTTTTCTTTTTTTACCTTCTTGTGTGTTAGGTTTTATAATTTTTTCTGAGAAACTTATTTATGTTTTTAGTGACACTGTTCCATTACGATATATGAATGATAGCAACATTCATTTTTTGCTGTTTTATTTTTTATTTTTAGTGTTAGTTGTGCATTACTGGTATTGGGGCTTCAATCAGATACAATATCTTATTCAATAAAACATACCTGAAGCCTTGCCCAAGATGATTTTACAATTTGCAGGATTCTGTTATGTTAGCTGTACTCAGAGTCAGATCCTTTTTTTCTACACCCATATTCTATTATTAGGTCATGCTTTCCCCTAGATCTCTCCTGAAAATTGGTACAAATACAGAATTTTATCACATTAGCTTTTGATTTTTTTCTAACAAAGGCCTTTCTTCGCTCTGGCACGGACCCTAAAGTCCTTAGGCAAATGAGACTACCTCTTGAATTTATGTGTCTCTAAAATGCTTCTGTCAATGGCAGGGAAGACATATCTATGCCATCCAAAGATTGTATTTCTGCTCATTATTTTGAAATCCTGGAGAAGCTTATTTAGTTTACTGAGATGAATGATTCAGCCAAAAAAACAAACAAAAAAAAAGCCACCAAAAAACCCTTATGTTAATAGGTATTTTGATTGATATGCCAAGCTTTATGACTCACAATTTGCCATATATATAATGCTTGAGCAAAATATATACTGCTAAAATGGACAGATTTAGGAACCAGAGAGACCCTTGTATTCTATAGCAATGCTGCTTTTAACGTTCCATTAAAAATTTCAGAATTCCCAAGAAGTGTCCTTTCATCTACTTTTAGCATTCCCTGGCCAGTATACCATGTATTCCATATCAAAGTCCTTTACTTGACAATTTGTTTGTACAATAATTTAAATATTATTCATATGCCATATTTTATCAACTTCAAGTTACCCCTTAATATGTAATTTGTACTAATATGTAAAAGGAAATTATGGTTGTAAATTGTTGATTGTGAAACATTTCTGGATTACCGATATGCAAATTTGTGGGAAAAATGCATCTTAACATCAGAGTAATATGCTATAAATTTAGAGAGATAAGTATAAAATATTTTGAGAAACCAGTCAGTCCTGCTCCCTCTTTTTCAGTGAAATCATGGAAAAGATTGATTTTGCAGATAGTATTTCTGTGTATTGTGTATACTGATGGCATATCATGTGAAATCTAAATTTTCGTGTGTGTATTTTATTGTGTCTATCACGTGAAATCTGAAGTTGTAAGGCTGGCTGCATAGAGTAGTATGTCATGCATCTGGGACTCTGGGGACACAGTTGATTGACTCTTGGCAAAACCGTGGCTATAAATGGCAAGACTTCAGACAGTTTAACTGAGCATGCCAGTTCTTCAGTTGTGCCTTGATAATTAATTGGTCCGTGATCTCATATTGTTAAGTGTCCACTACTAGCAAAAATGGATTACCAACTTTCTTCACAAATGCCAAGTACACATTCAAAGAAAGCAAAGGAGGACTTACTTATGCTATGAAGTGGTGCCACTTTGATGAACGGTACTTAGAATAAGACAGCACTTCCGAAGCGCCATGTGATTCTCTTTTAAATAAAAGTTTATACATTTGCCTAGTGTGTTTGTCTTGTGCCTTCAGTCAGATTCAGGGGGATCTTATAAGTAGAAAGTTCCTAGGAATAATAAAATGGTTTATAAAGGCCACGGAGAAAGAACATATTTCAGAACTGTTTTTAGGTTGGGATGCCATCGAGTCATTAAGTAAATGCTTTTAAATCCTTACGACCGGAAGTACAGCAATTCAGAAGTAGGTCTCAGTCTACGAGGAGGCAGTCAGTGAGAGCATACTTGGGTATAAAGTAAACATCCTATTGCAGAGAACGATGTCAAGTTCAAGCTCTAAAAAAAATCTGAATTGTTTATATATAATGACAACTACATGAATTAGAACAAAATGAAAAGCAGAAAAAAATCTCAAGCCGTGACGATTCTGTGTAAGGGAAGACTGGCAAAGACTCAAACTTTAGTCAGCCTCCTGGAAGCTTCTCTGAGGCCCACCTATGCACTTTCTTATAAAACCCAGGTTTTTGTTTTTAAATACTTTATTTATTTATTTGTTTATTTATTTATTTATTTATTTATTTATTTGCGAGAGCGTGCCAGCGAGCACTAGCAGGGGGAGCGGCAGGCAGAGGGAGAAGCAGGCTCCCCGCTGAGCAGGGAGCCCAGTGTGGGACTTGACCCCAGGCTCATGACACCAGTCAAAGGCAGATGCTAACCGCCTGAGCCACCCAGGCATCCCTAAACCCCAGTTTTAGCAAGTACCCTGCTAAGTTAGTTTAACCACCATCCCCTTCACCTTGGAAGTTTCCTCTTAGTAATTTTCTATCCACTGATCCCCACCCTGCTCTTGCCTATGAATTCCCACTTCCCCATGCTGTTTTTGGAGCTGAGCCCAGTCTCTCCTCCCCACCGTAAAATCGTAAAATCGTATTGCAGTATCCCTATACCTATCACAATGGTTCCAGATAAAGTCTGCCTTACACTTTAATAAGTGTCATCAAATATCTTTTTTTCTACAATACCTGCTGATTTCTTATAGAGTTACAGGAAAGATACATATAAATGCAATAAAAAATATAATCCCTTGCATAATAAGAAGAAAACAAAATAGTCGTTTGTATTGATTGGTATACTTGCTTTAAGTCAGCACACTTACTTCTAAGGCTTTGTAAAGGCCCTGGATCTAAAATTTTGGTTGGGGACACCCAGGTGGCTCAGGTGTTAAGCATCTACCTTCGGCTCAGGTCATGATCTCGGGGTCCTGGGAGGGAGCCCCATGTCAGGTTCCCTGCTCAGCGGGAAGGCTGCTTCTCTCTCTCCCTTCCTCTCCTTCTGCCCCTCCCCCACACTCATTCATTCTCTCTCTCTCTCTCTCCCCACACTCATTCATTCTCTCTCTCTCTCTCTCTCTCTCTCGCTCTCTCAAGTAAATAAATAAAATCTTAAATAAAATAAAATAAAATTTTGGTTGGATGCTGTTCAGCTAGGACATCGTCAAAGACATACAGAATCACAATCTAGAAATGTTAAACATTCATGGAAGCCGGCGTTCTTATACTAAAAAGGCACTTTTTAGCACCTAGTAGCCATAATTTCTCCCTCCATCTTTCTTAATAGTAAACTAAAAATCTAAGCCCTAGATCTTTCAGAAGGATTGTAAACTGAATCAAGACTGAGCCCTATGTGTAAAGCCCTCCAATTCCCCCTTTCAGTGTAGTTGGTCGTGGGACTCTACTCCACATTCATCCCCTGCACACACAGACCTGGAGAAAGGGGACCCCAAATTCTAGTTTCATCTTAGACGAGAACGCATAGCAGATCTTGGAAGCGTGCCAGATGTGGTCGCCAACAGTTCACAAGTGGACGTAAACCACTCAACTTAAAACTGTTAAGAGTCCCAGTTCGGATTCCTTCCAATGGGAAGTCACAATGATTCTCTCTATGTTCTCCATGTTTCTAACTGTTACAAACATGATTGGCAGAATTTCAACCCATTTTTCTGGGTTGTCTTGCCGGCGGATAAACTTCATAAACTGTGTGCACAAGCCAACGGCATGCCCAGGCTGACTGCATAGATAAACCAAATTTTCTAGAAAACAGAAATTTGTAAAGGCAGTCTCATAAAAATTGGTAGAGGCAGTTTCTGCATTTTGCTCAGTAGGTCAGACTGAACAAAAATAAACATTCGTAAATTGAGCAAAGGTGAAACAGTAGGTGAGTACCCTTCGGAGAATGACTAACAGATTTGAATGCCATTTGGGAATTGAAACCACAGAAAATGCTCTTTGGGGCCATAGTTGTCCGTGGCCTCCACCCCGAAGTTCAAAAGCAATTTTAAATCACTTTAGTGAGAAAAGCTGAGAGGCAGAGATTCTGCACAAACGAGACAGATGACTGATCACTGTGTAAGCTGTCAGTCACAAAACAGGGAAGACACAGACGCAAAATGTATGGCCCTCAATTTAGCATTCGTAAATTATAAAGAAAAAGAATGTGGGATCAGCAGGGTCAAGGGAGGAACTGTCAATATAAGAAAGTCAATAAAACTGAAATTGGTTCATGGAATTTTACTTTTTTGCGTGTCTAATAATACAGTAAGCAGGAGAGACACTAGAAAACCCAGCGTTTTAAATGATTTTGTCAAGCACTCCCAAAAGTTCTTCTGAAAAAAAAAAAAAAAAAAAGAAGGACTTGTCATGTTTGAATACTGTGAGCACAGTCTAAAAAGAGAATCCATCAACTCACTTCCATCTGTGTTTCTAGAACTTAGATCTCCTTGTTCCAGTGTGAAAATACATATCAAGTAAATGGACATTACGCTAATTAATAATCTATGTTGCGAAAAAATAGAAGTATCTGCTTTCAAGTTTACTCCCCCCACCTCCGCCCCCAAATTGTCTAGGCTCTTTGTAGAAAGGGAACATACCTCCCGTATAAGGCGATTTAGATGCATTTCAATGTAAAGTTTATAAGCCACAAATTTCTAGTTGATTCAACCCTGTTCATTCTTTCTATCATCACAGAGAACAGACACATAAAAATAAGAAATTATAATATATATGTTAGGTAAAGAATATGGCATTTTAGTTACCCGAAGTCCTTTGCCCTAAGGAGAATGAGAACAAACTCGTAACAAGAAATCCTCATCTGAGCCACACAAAATCATGAGTAGGAGAACCCAGCAGATTATGTTCATCAATTCACATTCCATATAATATCCTAAATGATAATAACTATGTTGTAAGTTCCTATAACTTGCATATGATGTAAAATTTTATCATTTATATCTAAAAAATATTTCCAGACTCCTTATTAACCTTGGCTACCAGCTGCTTCTAGCCAACCGGGTCCAGATGAAACATATCAAAGAGATGGTAGGTATAGCAGTAAATAAACAAAACTAAACTGCACTTTCCTTCTAATAAGTAGTGACTTCCAAAAACCCTAAGTATTGATATGCTGTTTGACTATTTTTCTTTGAGACTCTGGACTTCCAATTGGCAGACCCATTCTTTTCTGATGAAATGGGAGTTTGCCAAATGAGTTTGCTGTGCTCTATCAGTTGCCCTTATAAACATACTTGTTTGATAACTTTCTGCTGCTTACAGTTCTTTCCCAGCACTCTATTTTCCTAGATACACATGCCTTCAGTTAAGTGATATCCCCTGAATACAAGTAGCTGAGTTGCACCAAGTCCTCTGGCTGACCACACTAAGGTCTCCAAGAACTGATGTTTTACATATATTGCATTGCAAAGCTAATTAGTACCAAAAATGTTAGACCGACCACCTGTCATTAGCAGCTTCATTTTTCCTTAGCATTTCCCAACTTAAATGAGTTCCCTAAAATCTTCCTAAGTACAGCTTTACCACATCAGACCACCTACCCTTCAGAAGATGTCCACTAACTGAGAAAAGTGCACACTGCCCTGTAACAATGGATTAAAATTTCTAGCTGAACCGGATCAGACCATAAAGAAATTGCTACTAGAAAAAATAATCAAATAAATATATTAAATTGTAAACCTTTCAAGAATGTTTCCCAGCTTGACCCAGACCATTTCCACCTTAAAAATACTAATAAATTGCACCTTTGTGACAAATCAGACTTTATGAAAAAAAGACAGCTTTTCACCACTGTCCTAACCAGTCCGTCACTCATTTTTGTTGCTGCAAGATCTGGTTTTTGAATGAACCAAGAGCCTTTGAAATCTCAGAATATCACCCATGGCAGGAAGAAAGTTATTCCTAGTTTGTGCATAGTCATTTTGCATACAATTTCTAGCACTGGTGACATTTCTGGGAAAGTGATCCAGTCATATGGACAAAATGATTGTGATTTTGAGCACCTTTCTTTCAAAGTATTTCTCCTATGACTTGACTTACTTGTACTGCTGAGATTTGCAATTCCCCAAACAACAACTACTTCTGATAGCCTAGCGACAAGGCCATTTATTATCACAGTTAAGTGGAGAATTTCACCTAAAAAGGTTGTTCCTGCCTCAATTTCTAAGTGAAGAAGCAATACGTGATTTTGCTTATCCAACTCTGACTCAGTTTTTGCTAAATTCATGCTGCATAACAAAACACCCAGAAGGCATTTTGTTTCCTTTCACTTGCCTGTGGATTGGGTGGAGAAATTTTATTTCATGCCTGCAGTCAGTTGGCCTTGGCTTTAGGCTTTGAATTCCAGGTAGATCCACTTAGATCTGCCCCATATCGGCTCTGCACCATCTTTGGATCCCAGCTAGTTAGTGTACATGCCTCTCATCATGGGTCACAGGAGACCAGGAGACAGGGCAGAAATATGAGTAAGCTCAAGTCTCGGCTCAGACTAGTAAGAATGCAATTTCTTTACCAATTCCATTGACCAAAAAAATCCCATTGCAGAGCCAAATGCATGGGGAAAGACACTCTGCACAATTTCTTACTTTGCCAGGTAACACGCTAAGAGGGAAAAAACAAAGGACAATGATCTAATCTGCCACAGCAAATTTAAATACTGGAAACTAGGCTTATAAAGACTTCCTTGGACTGCAAAACACCCTGTACTGTGAAAAATATAATAGAAGAAAATATCTAGCATGACTTCCTATGAAGTCTAGGGATGTATCTTTAATAGAAAAAAGAAAAATAATAGTCACGGTAATTGAAACTCAGGCTCCCATGAGGCAAAGAGAATCATGAGTCAGAATCAAGAATAATTGAATTGGATAAAATCTACTTTATCTAAGAAACTCTGAATAGTAGATATATTTCTCTGCAGACTGCAGGGGAAATCTTCAACCTTCTGAACATTAGAAGGAATAATCACAAAAACTTAAAAAGGGACATGTGTTATAATCAACCAATGGAGCTTTTGTTATAATCAATCATTACTTCACATATAAGCACCGCATAGTCAAAGCAATATAAACAAAATCAGCCTGCTTGAACATGTGTGAATATTATACGGGGCAGCTGCCAAGATTGGGACCAAATGACCCAGTAGGCAATGAAAGAATCTCAAGCTCCTATACTTGAGAAGAAAAGGATATTATACAGAAATGGGTACTACTGATTAGTGAGATTGTTTGACTCTCCTTTAGGGAAGCATTGGAAACTGTGTTTCGTTCATTTGCTTGTTTTTTGTTAAATGGGTAGTTGCATCATTTAGGTGAATACTGAATATTATTGTATTTTGGAAGTTTAAACACGATGTGATTTGGTTTATACAGATCGACTAGTTAAAGGAGGCTGAGGGCATAAAAAATTATTGGGTCCCTCAACTCCAGTTCAGTCCCCTATCTCTTGCAATGTAGTCATGGTTTGTGTCCCACACACAACTAGGTTCCGAGCAGACGATGCATGGAACGGGGTTTGGAAAAGGAGCGAGGCTGAGAGGTGGCTTTTCTGCAGCAGGGGTAGCACAGGTAATTGCTTCTTAACGTCGTGGCTGTCAGACAGCAGGGCCGGACCGCTACCCTTTGCACGTGGATCACAGTGGAGCTATTCTGGCCACCCAGTCGGCTACTTCCTTCTCTCCATACCGTGAGCGTGAGCGAGGCAAGGACGTTCGGACTCAGCGGTTAGACTTCCTGGATCTCCAGTCTCCTGGTTATGTCAGGAGGAGCACTTTCCTCCGGGGACTAATTCTAGGATGTTGCTCAGACAAGTTATTCTTGGAACCTCAACCTAAAGCAAGCTACCCCATAATTCACTGAACTTTTCATAAACTGGTAAGCTTTGTCTCATCGGAAATCTAACTGCTACATATCATGAATTACTCTGATAGATATTCTGATAGAGCTATTCTGCCTTCCTAGGATATACTATACTTGATTATAAGTTCTTTGTAAATAGGCGGACATGCACCTTGATCTACTACTTTCTTAAAGGTATCATGTCAATACTGTGTATTGTGTAACACTGATGATCACAGACGTACCCCTGAAGCAAATAATACGCTGTATGTTGATAATAATAAAAATAAATAAATAAGAAAATAAATAAAAAGATAGTATGTCAACAATTATAAATAAAACAGTTATATATTTTATTTTCTCATACTGTTGTTATTCATTCTGGAAATCAAGTATATTAGTCAGGGGTCTTCAGAGAAATATATAGGATATATATATTATATAATATATATATATATATAAAGGAGATTTATCTTGAGGAATTGTCCCATGCAATTACGGAGGCTAAGAAGTCTCCCCATCTGTTGTCTGCCAGCTGGAGATCCCAGAAAAGTGGGTGGTGTAATTCAGCCTGCATTCAAAGGCCTGAGAACCAGGGGAGGGGGTGATGTAGACCTCGCCCAAGTCTGAAGGCCTGAGAAGTAGGAATGTGGAGAGCAGAAGACTGGAGTCAGTCATGAAGGCCAAATTCTTCCTTTCTCAAACATTTTATTCTATTCAGGCCCTCAGTGGATTGGATGATGCCTACTCACACAGGAGATGGCAAACTGGTTTACTGAGTCCACTGATTCAAATGCTCATTTCATCCAGAAACATTCTCACATGCCCAGAAATAATGTTTAGTCAAATATCTGGGCACCCTATCAAAATGACGTATTGACATAAAATTAACTACCACTAGAGGTTTGTTTTTTTTTGACACACAGAATGGGTTGGTCATCTCATTCCCTTTTTATTATTTTGAAGAAAACTTTCCTAAGAGAGAAGAATTTATTGGTTTCTGGACATATTTTTATAACTTACCCATAAAGCCATATGTCACACACACACACACACAGACACACGGCATATTTAACATGGTTTAGTTAATAATACTTGCATTTTATCATTTATTTGTTTTTCGTTATTATCAATTATTCAGAATTTTCCAGAAATTTCTTTCAGTGCTTTTTAGCTCTTTTATTTAAATTTCCTAATTTATTAGTAAATAGTAATTCATGATGGTCATTGTTTCTACATACCTGTTTTACCTACTGTATTCATCTTTAATTTTATATTTCCCACTTTTCTCCCTTCCTCTTATTCTTCTTTTTAAATTGTATATATCTAAATTAATAAAATATTTCAATTTTCAAAAACCAAAAAGTTTAGGACAAAGTATATGTAAGATGACTCATTAGCAAAACTTTGTCTAATCAAGCTGTCAGTTTTTACACATGTGATAGTATCTTACATGCATTATTCTACACCTTACTTTTGTCACCTATCACTACAAGCCGAAAGTGTCAGCACTTCTGTATATTCAGAACTGCCTTTTTTCTCCAAATGGACGGCATTATAAATTTCATTCAGTTTTTGATATGAAGTTATTTCCAATCTCTCACTTTTATAATCATTGATGAATGAGTCATTTTGTATATATACCACTATTATATTAAACTTTTCCTTCTCAATGACTAGGAGTAACCTATGTTCGCTATCTGAATCATAGATGTATATCATATCTACACATCTCTATACATGTCTGTGTGTGTATATGTAAAGTGTTGCTTTTTTTTTTTTTTTTAAGTAATCTCTACACCTGGAATGCCTGGGTGGCTCAGCCAGTTCGGCGTCTGCCTTCAGCTCGGGTCATGATCCCAGGGTCCTAGGCTCGAGTCCCACATCAGGCTCCTTGCTCAGCAGGGAGCCCACTTCTTTCTCTCTCTCTGCCTGCTGCTTCCCCTGCTTGTGCTCTCTCTCTCTCTGTCAAATAAATAAAATCTTAAAAAAAAAAAAAAGTAATCTCTACACCCAACATGGGGCTTGAACTGAAGACCCTGAGATAAGAGTCCCACACTTGTCTGACTGAGCCAGCCAGATGGCCCTGGGTGTGTGTATGTGTATGCGTATATACACAGCCATTGCAACATGAACCACAAATAGTTTGTCCATATTTTGTCTTTTGACTATTTTAACTTCCAAGGTAGTTAGTCTTGTAGATCTGCTTTATTTTGTTTAAAGGTCACAGATTTAGCAATGGATTCTAGATTTTGAATCATAGTTTAAGAGTCCTGCGAGCAGGGCCGGTGAGGAATCAGGTGGTAGTGTGATGCAGGGATGCTTCCCCCAGCTAGTGACGGGCCCTGGATTTCCAGCAGCTGCTGAGTCACGAAGGCAATGGCCTGCTCCAGCGCTGCCTTCTCCTCTCCTTTCCTCTACCCCAGTGGCCCAGACACTGTCAGACTGAGTATTTGAGCCAGACCAAGTTTTCTTCTCTACTTGTTGCAACATTACACGCCGAAATTAAAATGAAAGCCCATTCTCTGGAGATAGACTGATCCCTTGAAAAATACTGGTATTAATTCTTTTATGCTCTCACATATTTTTACCCTGACATACATTATTTCACATGTATTTGAAAATCCTCCAAGACTTCATTATCAGCCAGGTACTTTTTTCTACAGCATAGTTGCATTCTTTTATCTGCACTCATGTATGGCAAAGTTTAATCTTGAACAAAAGTATAAATAATTAATATATAAATTATAAATGAGAATAATTTTAATATAGACTGTGATTAGGAATAGATAAAGCTGTATCTAAATGAAATTAAGAAAAACATATAGTTGACCCTTGAACAATATAGGGATTAAGAGATGCCAACTCCCCATGCAGTTGAAAAATCTATGTATAACTTTTGACTCCCCAAAACTTAACTACTACCAGCTTAGTGTTGACCAGAAATCTATGGCATAAACAGTAGATTAACACCTATTTTTTATGTTGTATGTGTCATATACTGTATTTTTACAATAGAGTGAGGTAGAGAAAAGAAAATGTTATTAAGAAAGTCATAGGGAAGAGAAAAGATAGGTTATCGACAACAGTCTGTTTATTGACAGAAGTCTGCCTGTAAGTGGACCCAGGCAGTTCACACTCATGTTCTTCAAGGCTCACGTGTATAATAGAATTTTTAAAGTTATAAATTTTTGATATTATATCTTCTGTTTTACTGCCCTATCTTGGTCATTATGTGTTGTGTAAGACTCATGTTAAATGGCCCTGTGAAGTTTGGTAAACGTATATTTGCAGCCCCATGTGGGATTTCTCTGATGACCTATTTACATGGACCCCCGGAGGATTTGTGACATGTTTTTGGATCACTATGGGTAAAATGTAATAGGTGTTCAGATTTTTCTCCTTCAAATACTTTAAATCAAAAATCAGTTTTTTAACTTCAAATTGACTTTAAAATTAACCAATATTTTCTTCTGGAACACTTAGAAAATCCTTTCTACATTTCAATTTTTAATGAATTTGGCATCATGTATGGAATGGATGCAACTTTGATTTTTTTGAAATATTTGCTCAGCTGTGCCTTTACTGTTAATCAAAAGTCCATTTTACATACTTCAGATTATAGACATCACATTTATCATGTTTTAAATTTCTGTATATGTGGGGTTTTTTTCAGAATTTTTACTTTGTGCTCTACCTATTTATAATCCAATACCAAATTGTTTTAATTAATAGAGTTTTCGAACAGTTTTTATCTGATGGTCTAGACTCAACTGTTTTGTTTTTGTTTTTGAAATGTTACTAGTTATTATTGTTCATTAATATTTATATTTAGACCTTAGAAACTTCTTAATTCCAATAAAGGAAAATCAGACTGTATCTTTATTTAAATTGCTTTAATACATTAACTTGGAGATATTTTTATGATGTTGAGTTTCTCACTTCAAGAACATAATATAATTTCCCATTTGTTCTAGTTTACTTTTAAGCATTTCAGAAGTACCTTGGGATTTCTTATTACATTTTAGGCATTTGTTAAAGTAATTCTTTAGCATTTTATATATTCTGTCTTTTATTGGTAGAAATAAAGTCTAGGTCTGTATATTAATATATCTGGCTAATTAAGAATTTTCCTATTGCTTGTAATAGTTTTCCAATTGGTCATTGTATCTGCCATTTGTTCTCAAACTCCTATCATGTACAGCAAATTAAGTATTAAATACCTGTGATGGTTATAAGCATGGCTTCTTGTTCCTAATCACACAAAGAATGCGTTTACTGCTTCCCATATAAAGATGGGGAATTTGGGATGTTTATATGTATTTATACATATTTATATTCATAAAAACTTGTTAAACTAACCATTCTACCATTCTTCTGTTATTCATTGTTATCGTCTTATATGGAGAAACATGTCTCGTTGAAAACAATAAAATGATTCATTATATTAATAGTTTCCCAATTTTTATAATATGTACATTCTTACAAATAGTTCTACTTGAATATCATGTATTTCTTCTTGATGATGACATTGGATTCTACCTGTAAATATTTTCTTAGGATTTCCGCAACAATATTTATACATGTGTGTTTCCTTAATATCTGTAAGCATGATTGATTGGACACTTCTTAATCCAAATTTCAAATAATTAGTATCAATGTTATATTTACTTAATTAAAATTATATTTTTCTTGTTTTTGTATGATATGAAATAATTTAATGAATTTTGAAATATTATTATTTTTTAAGGTTTTGGGAAAACTCCCCTGAGGAACTGTCTGATCTTAGTATTTTGGGGTGTGTTAGAAAACTTTCTCTATCCTATGAATGGAAATTGATCTACTTAGACTTTTCTACTTCATCGAGATTAGTTTTGGTAAGTTACATTGTGAGCTGGGTTTTTGTACACATTTGTATGCATAGACCAGTACAAAGTTGAATTTTTGCTTAAACTTTCATCTATTTTGATGGTCTTTTCTCCCTTGCTATAAATAACTGTGTGTTTGTTGTACTTCCTCTTGTGTCTCCAGGTTAGGTCATTGAGAAATATATTTCTTATATTGATTTTCCCCTAAGGCAAACTTTTACATTTATATGTACAGTCTACAGATGGTCTTCTAACTCATTAATTACTTTTTTAAAAAATATTTATTTATTTATTTATTTATTCATTTATTTATTTATTTGAGAGGGAGAGAAAGAACACAAGCAGAGGGAAGGAGGGGGACAAGCAGACTCCACACTGAGCACAGAGCCTGATGCGGTCCTTGATCCCACAACCCTGAGATCATGACCTGAGCAGAAATCAAGAGCCAGACACTTAACCAACTGAGCCACCCAGGTGCCCTCCATTAATTACTTTTTTATCTTTGCTTCTTATTTACTTCTACTTTCTAACAGCTTTCTTAAACCTGTTCTAGCTTTGGATAAATAATTCATGTATTTTGTTTAAAAAAGTATTTTGAGACAATGACGTGTTTCAAGCCACTTATTTTTGAGTATTGCTTTAGTTCTACTGAGAAATTCTAATATGAGATCTTTTCATTTTTTATTTTGGAATTCATGCTTCTCAGTTTGTATTTCCCCATAGACCTGAGATTTTTCTGCTTTATTTTGTTTACTATGTAGTGGTTTCAAATTTCACAATGAAATTACCTGTTGCTTCTAAATTTATGTTTCACTTTTAATTCATTCATTCTTTCTTCTTCTTTTTTTTTTTTGGATGCAAAATGATCATTTCTAGTTTGGGGACTTACTGAGAATTTTCTGGTGGGCAAATATACAATTTATCTTCAGGAATCACACGTGGGCACTTGGAAAGATGTACGTTGCTTTCTTCTACATTTCTTATTTATTATTACTTGAAAACATTGTATTGAGAAAATGTAATACAATACAGGAAACAGATATATAGCTTAATAAATTATAAAAATATCCATTCATTTACCATCCAGTACAAGAAAAAAAATATTGTCTTCATGCCCTTCTCTACCATTCTATCATTACTTTTGAGATTTTCCTGGATATTGTATTTGAAAAAAAGTAAAACCATACATAATTATATGAATCCAATATCCATGATTCAGAATTTTACAGACAATCAGATGACTTAGAGTTTTGAGTCACTTCCTCTGAGGACTGGTTTAATTCAGGATTACCAGCTATCCAAGATGCAGGCTTTTGGGGTTCAAACACTAAGTTCAAGGAGTTTGCCACACATAGTGTTGCGTTCTGTGATATTAATATTCCATATACCACTCAACATGATTCTCTCTATTAGATGGGAAGTGAGTGAACTAATCTTAATGTCTCACATTAGTGCTTAAGGCCTTGAACCTCTGTAGGGCCAACTGTGTCAGCTGTGTTGTCTGCAATGCAGGTGCCAAACCCAGGAGCAGTAGCAATCAGGGAAAGCCTCCAGTCACAGTGCAAACCATATACTACTGAAAGGAAGGGGGACGAAGGTGCAGAGGTAATGATCCCTATTACATCTCCATTTAATTAACCAGTTGCCTCCAGGATCCTGAAGAATGGCTGTAATCTACCTCAAATTCAACCAAGTAATGGGAATTGCAGCTGCAACACTGAACGTGGGATCTTTGCTAGATCAGATTAATATGGCCTCAGGTTTGTGATCGCCTGATTGGGCAGATGTATTTTTTCCTATCTCAATGAGAAAAGAAAAACAGAAACAGTTTGCACTCATAAGGAACAGACAAGACACACACTTACGATTTTGTCTGATGCTATTTTAACTCTCCAGCCCTCTGTCATAATCTCCAGAACAGATCACGAGTTTCAGGATATCACTCGTAACATTGTATTGATTCACTATATTGAAAGCATCTTTTTAATTGAGCAGGGTGACAAAGAGGTGGCTAGCTTTCTGGAGGCCTTGGTTAAAAAAAAGAAAGAAAGAAAAAATTGTGCCCTAGAAGCTGGGGCTAAATCCTATCAATATCCAGGGACCATCTATTAAGGAATATTTTTAGGATTCTCATAGTCAGGTGACTACTGGGATCTCCCCCTGCCTTTTGCATCCCTTATCACATGGAAGAACATATGATGCCACCTGTTAAGCCTCTTTTGTTATGGAGGGAACACACTTCACATTTAAGAATAAAGAGAGCTCCGGGGCACCTGGGGGGCTCAGTGAGTTAAGCCACCTACTTTTGATCTCAGCTTAGATCTTGATCTCGGAGCTGTGAATTCAAGCCCCACATTGGACTCCATGTGGAGCCCACTTAAAAAAAATTAAATTAATTTAAAAAATAAAAAAAACTAATAATAATAATAAAAAGAATAGAGCTTCATTCTATATCCAAGGAGATATGACAATCCATCAAGCATCAGCTAAGTCCTTTAGATTCGTGGCATCCTGGGACCAGCAAACATAAGAAGGATTCACCATCCTACCAGGGGTGATTGACTCTGATCACCAGGAAAGAGCTAGGGTTGCTGCTACGTATGAAGGAGTGAAGACTGACTGTATGTGGAATACAGATGAATCTCTTAGACATCTCTAATCCTCCCTTGTCCCGGAGTGACTGTGATTGGACAAGCACTGCAATCCTAATGTAAGAAAGGTCTGGTTACCAGGCATGCAGATCTCTCCAGAGTGAGGGTGTGGATCACACCATTAGGCACTTTAGCACTTGGCCGTGCTCAGGCAGTGGCTGCAGTTAACCAGGAAGAGGAAGTTGTCATGAGCATATGATAAAGGCGCACACATGAGTTGTGTCTTTCCACGATGTCAGCTTTACTCAATCTTAAAGCAAAGTTAAATCACAATTATAAAGCAGGTTCTAGATTCCTAACTCAATGACAATTCACCATGTGATTGAAGTTGGCTTCTTACATGGCACACAGAGCAGGACAGAAGTCAAGCCACACAGCTAACAGGATAACAGAAGGGTGCAGGAAGTTAACGAAGCCAACACAAAGTCAGTCTGTGGGCCCACTGTTGAGATAGGACCTGGGTCCGGTCCGGGTCAGCTCTCAGCACTTCCTGCTTCTGATGTTCAAACAGTGAAGGATCTTGGTTCTTTTTGGAGATCAATCCGGCACAGCCTTTGGTGGCAGTTGCCTTTTTCAAGTGGCCAGACATAGAGGGGTCAGGTCTGAAGAGTCTGACAGTTTGCTGCCAAAGTCTTCCCCTTTTTAAAGGGATTTAATCAGTTTTGGGCTCCTGCAGACCTCCTCTGGTTTTGCTCGATATTAGTTCTGAGGTGTCAGCTGACATTTGTCCAGAGATATCTCCTGGCTGCAGTAACTTACCTGCTTGTGTAATTGCAGGTAAGGCTTCTGCTTGACATGAGAGACTCCATTTTGCTCTCTACAAAGGTCTAGGCTCAAATGCTGCAATAGATAACAAGAGCTCCTCAGCCAGAGGCTGTCGGTTAACTACACTCATCACAACTCATAGGCAAATTATTTCTTGTAGGAAAATTCTGGCTGCAATCTATGGATCTACTTTCCTGCACATGTTCAGGGAGGAGCTCCTCCAAGGTTCCAATGGACTTCTGTTTCTGAGGGGAGATTCAGAAGAGGTCAATCACTGAGACAAGCTGCAACCCCACTGCTGGTTGGTCTTGGCCATCTACTGTCACTCAGCCTCTCCTCCACTTTTAATTCTAAACCCCCCTCTTGCTCAGTGATGCTTGTACCTGCAGGCGGTCTCACATGGGCAATTCATATTCATCAGCTCAGTCTTCTGCTCCCGCGACAGTCCACCAAAGATATTCACCTATCCCAAAAGAAGCAAGTACCATAGCACACCTTGTATCTCTACCTTCTTCTACTCCCCCACTCTTTTTGTGTGATGTTGTCATCATTTTCCTTTTGTGGTCCTTGCTTTCTTTATGGAACAGTAGATTATTTAATCATCCTTTACAACCAATATACATTATTGCATTCTTGAGAGTGCCATTTGTTATTATTGGATTGCTTCATCAAAGGGTGTTTTCAGATGGTCTTCCTGTTAAGACCTTCTAAAGCTTTATATATCTCGAGAGATCTTTACTGTGCTTGTTCCTTGAAATGTTCTAATAATGGCTACAAAATTATAGAATTAAATTTGTTTTCCTTAATACCTCAAAAACTTCATTGTCTCCTGGTATCCAGTTGAAAGTCTTGTTTCCAGCTGTCTCCTTTTATCTTTAGTTTTCCCTCTCAGAATCTATTCAATTTTCTTTATTGTCATGGATGTCCTTACATTTTGGCCAAATATTTCTAGATGCTTTCTATTCTCCTTTTTGGCATTTACTCTGGTAATTTATATCACCTTCAGTTTGTTCTTTTTTCTTTTTCTTTTTTTAAAAAGATTTATTGACCCTTGTTGAGAAGGCAAAAGGCAAGGTGAGGGCAAAACTCAACCTGACACCCCACAAACCACCCCCTTAAGGCGGGATATGTGTAACATTCCTCAGGCACTAGTGACTGCCTAAGAGCAATGGCGGGGGAGAAACAAATGTTCAACTGATAAAGAACACAGTCATGCAGGACATGAAACTCCACTATACTTTGTAACTGTCTTAATGTTTTACAAGAAAAACACAATCTTAGTAATAATCAGACTTCCAGGAACCTACAGACCCAATTTCCTGGAGCCCTATCATCATCTTCACCTCCATAGGATAGAAAACCCTATATGATCCGTCACTGCTCACAATCACAATGCAGCTCTTTCTGGGTCCTACCCCTGTGCTTTAATAAAACTACCTTTTTGCATCAAAGTCATCTTAAGAATTCTTTCTCGGCTATTGGCTCCAAACCCAACATCTTTCCCACATCCCTGAGATACTCAACCTAAGAGTTGACCACCGGAGAATGCATTCTGTCCTTTAAAACAAGGCCAATTTATACTACACAGTAACACACATGAAATATGCAGCATTTAATTTCTATGTTGCAGAGAAGATTAATGAGCTTATTCCCAGATTTGCATTTTGTTTCAGTTGATTAACTTCTAATATCAGATTGTTAGATAAAGTATTACTCTAGATAAAAACCTGCATCTCAATTGCTTTAAATAGATAAAAAATATCTATGACATGAGTAAATTAAACTTAAATAAAAGTCATAATTTGTATTTTAAGGAATAGTCAATTTATTATTTATAGAACTGCTTAGTATGTCTGATATGTTTTAATCCTTAAATAATTGATGGCAATTGTGTTATCTTTCCAATAATCATTATTGGTGATAGGTGTTAGTGGGTATGGTTCAAAGTACAAAGAGTGTGGTAAACTATATACTCAGTGTAAAACAAAATATAATATCATTTTCTCTCCAGTTATATTTTGAGTTATGTGATTATGAATATCCAGGGTGGGATAGTACACACGTGAAATATTAAAGCCAAATATCATGAAACTAATGTATTTTCGTCCCTGTGATAAATCTGTAGTTTGTACACATAAAAACTGAAATTCTTGATTTATTCCCTATGACAAATTAACCATTTTCTTTGGAATTGTTGTAAGCATAAACAGAAATGTACTAAAATGAAGAAAAAATACATCAATGAGGCCTCATGTGCAGACATAGTAACATCTCCAAAATAATGTATTCTAATGAAGAAAATACTGGAATGGTAAATTAGTAGCATGAGAACAGCATGAATAATTCAACACAGTTTAAATGATAATTCTGGATATTCTGAATGAAAATTAAAAGTAAAGGTTGACACTTCATCCTTAATCCACATTCTTCTCCTTCAGTCATTTTATAAGACTGTATTTTCTTATTTATTTTCTACTGTATGCTAGCACCATGGGTTTACATTTGATAATGAAAACAGTTGAGATTAACATACGTGGTTTTGAAACAAAATTTAGGGAGTAAAATTTAAAATAATCTTTTCAGGATGGTACAGAGAGGATTCTGTTGGACACACACACACACACACACAAACACACACACACGATGCTTTTAGGGCAGACTAGGAAAATGCTGCTGCCAGTCTGCACCCTCACTCTGTGAGCTTGACGTGAGTTTTGAGGTTCTCACTGAATCTCAGGATGATAATAGTATTGTCTTCAGAATCTAATGGGCAGTAGCCTTCACTTCTTGGGCTCCCAAAGAAGCTTCTAAAATCCAATAGAAATGGATTTGCAGCTCTACTCACTGGAAAAATATGTTACTGTACCCATGTATTCAGAAGACTCCTGGATTGAAATGGTGATTTATATGCAACCTATATTTCCCTATCTCTAGCCCTTTGTATTTTAGGGATCATTTCATTTAAAAAAATATATCTGAGTGACATCCTTCCCTATAGACAACTTTCTCTCTTCTCCTCCATGTTATTACTATGAGAATCAGTCATCCAACACTACTGAAAAACCTCTGGGGATAGAGTTGAGAAAGATCCTTAATTCTTAGAATTTCAATACTGCAAAGACATACTTAGATGTAAAGAAGTTGCATCCGAATTATTATGATTGCAACACCCTCCTGATGAATCTTCTTTCAGCTTTTCAGATTCCTAGAGCTATCTGTGTGATGATTGGTGGGGCCATCTTTTTCATAGATTAATCCCTTTGATTAACCAAAAGATACTCTAGAAAACATCTGATATTGCTTTATGTTATCCAAATTTTCCTGGATTGCCAGAAAAAATCAAACAAATATAGTTAATCTAAGGCCAGTACTTCCCCAGAGACATCATCATGAATTTGAGCTAAAACTGTCAGTATCAACTTTGGAAGATTTGTGAAAAATATTCAGACATTTAGAGCATATATATGTACATTGAACAACAACAACAAAAAGCAACTTTAAAAGGTAAGGGAGTTAATGGTGTGTTTATTTGTCCCTGCCCCACACTCTCCTAGGCTTTGCAATGATACTGAAGAATTCAGCCTATTCAATGAATAAAAAATGGTCTCATCATCATATGTACTGAATCAACTGGAGTTTGACCTGCCAATGAATGAAGTTGGACCCATACCTCATACCATGAACAAAAATTACCTCAAAATGGATTAAAGACCTAAATGAAGGAGCTGAAACCATGCAATTCTTAGAAGAAAACATAGGAGTAAATCCTTGTGACCTTAGCTTTAACAATGGAGTTTAGAGATTACTCTCTCTCTCTCTCTCTCTCTCTCTCTATATATATATATATATATATGCCATAAAAGCAAACATAGACAAACTATGCCTTATTAAAAATAATGAAATAAATAAAAGGTTCACATATCAAAGGATATTATTAAGAAAGTAAAAGGACAATCTATAAAACGGGAGAAAATGTTTGCCAGATGGATATCTGATAAGGGTTTAGTATCTAGAATATATAAAGAACACATAAAACTCAACATCCAAAAGACAAACAATCCAATTAAAAAAATAAGCAAGGGACTTGAGCGGACATTTCTCCAAAGAAAGATATACAAATGATCACACAGCACATGAATTGAAAACAGGTGCTCAAACAAATACTTTGTACGTAAGTGCTCATTATAGCACTACTGACTGTAACTAAAAGGTGGAAAAAACCCAAAGACTTATCCACAGATGAGCAGATAAACACATTGTTATATCCATGCAATGCAATATTATTTAGCCGTAAAATGAATTAAACACTGATATATGCTACATCATGGATGGACCTCAAAAGCATTATACTAAGTGAAATAAAGTAGATGCAAAATGTCACATATTATATCATTCTATTTATAATTTCATAAAAATATAAATATAAATTTCATATAAAGAACAGGTAAAGCAACAGAGACAGAAAGTAGACAGGTGATTGGGCTCAGAGAAGCATGAAACAAAGAATGACTGCTTAGTGGTTATGAGGATTTTAGGGGTTGATGAAAATGTTTTGAAACCTGATCTAGGTGGCTTGCACAATACAGTGAATGTACTGTCACTCAAATTTACACTTTGAAATGGTTATTTTAAAGTGTAAAATATTTATTGATATAAATCAGTGTCAGTAAAAAAAAAAAATCAAACTAATAGATTTGTCCTCCAAAATTAACTAACCCGTTTGGAACCAACCAGACTCTTCAGACTGGCTATGAGTGATAACAAGCAACATATTTTCAGAGGTGGTCATCGTGCACCCATAGTTGTAAATTGAGTAGGTTTCTAGTTCGGTATACTGACAAAAGCCCATCTTAGCTTGATTTCTCCTGCATGGATTTTTATTCAACCATGCAGCTACCCACAGCTACCTTCTCTATCATAATGTCACTGCTATATACTAGCAGAAATAGAAAAAAAGAGAGAGAGAAATTATTTTCACTGAATTTTCCCCACCAGGGCCCATTTGCCTCATTGAGCCAGAAATGTTAGAAAATAAATCATTTATGTGTAGAGTATATACATTAGCTAAATTGAATCCATTCTGAGATGTTTTTTGACTTGTGTGTTTTTAAAGCTAAAAGATACTTCTAATTACTTCCCCATCTCTCCTCTCTCTCTCTCTCTCGTTCACTCTCTCTCTAAACACACACAAACACACACACACGTATCTTTATTCCATTCTACTGATTAACATTAGTTTGGTGTAGTGAAAACATAATTTATATTCAAAATCAGGAGTTGTTTGCAAAAGAAAATCATATCCTAAAATGTTTTAGAACATTTGGAATGAAAGTCAAAGGTGATAAAGACATAGAGAAAAAGGTTTTACTGTTGTCGTATTGCTGCATTCATTTATGAATGAAATACAATGGTTCTCTGAGAAGTGGGAAGAAAGGGTATTCAATGTATGCGAGAATTACAAAGGTTAGGGTAGGTAAGGTTAACTTCCAACATTCAGTAGGATTAATGTTATAAAGATAATACTCATTATGAAATATATAGCTGGTAATGTAAATCCAAATAAAATTTATATGGATTTTTTAAAAGTATATGTAAAATGAAACACTGATTTAGTGTTATCATTCAATACATATTAAATGACATAGACAATGATGTCCGAATGGTGAAATTAAAATTGCTGCCTAATATAGTGTCATTTCCTGAGGCTTCCTGTCTTTGCTAAATTTAATGGCAGTGGTCATTGTGCTTATGCCAGACATTTGGCAGCTAATTTGGAATCAACCTTTGCTTTTGCATCACAATTTCAGATCTCTGACAAGAATTTAAGTGTATCATTGCCTTAAAACATAGAAAGCATCCACCAACCGCCTTCCTGCTGACGTGGAGACAATAGATTCTGCTGTTTTAACCTCGAAGTTACACTATCACCATGCCCTTTTTTAAATGATCTTTTAGGGGGGAAAAGGCACGAAATCTCAACTTCAGCAAAAAGCTGCTGTCAGAATTTTATTCACACGAAATGGCCTCAGCATGTCACTGCTTTCCTGTGGGAACCTCAATGGCTCCCTGTCAAATACCAAATTGATTTTAAAATTGCTTGATGGCTTCAGAAGCAAAGCAGTTGGGAGCTGTGTATTGTATTTATCCCAGTCAGTGTCGGTGCACGAGCCGGGGTCTCTTCCAGCGGCTGTGAAGCATGTTTATGCCACGTGCCAAGCACAGGAGACCTGAAGCCTCAGGTCCCCCACTTGTAACTCGGACTCAGGCTGATCACAGTGCGGCAGTCAGATACGCGCTTGGAACATTCAGCATCCGTGATGCCAAAGCGAGTGCATTTAGAGTATTTACGTTCTTATGCAAGGCACATCAACATTTAAACAGTCGTTTTAAGATATGTGACCTTTTGTACTTCCATGAGACATAGAAACATGCCATATCCCCAAGATAAGATTGGGGAAAAATAGAAGTTTTCAAATACAGCAGGCTCTTTTACGTTCTGAACTTAGGAAAGAGCACAAAGGATAAATCAACAGGACTCATGAATTCTCCGAAGATTCAGTAAGTTTTAAGATAATTAATCTTTATTTTCATTGTACCTATTAACATTCATTTGTTCGAAACTTGCAGAATGAAGGAAAAAAAGCCCTCACAGAATGAAAAATTGCGCCCAGTGAGCCCCAAGAGCACAGATGAGAACAATCTAGTCTGTCATTTAGCTTGTTTGTGCTGTGTCTGTTTTTGAAAGAATATAATTGCATTGATTTTGTAAGAGAAAAAAGTTGATGATTTGGAAATTTAAGAAATCAGGAATATAGAAAAAGACAAAAGAAAGTCTTTTAAAAAGCAAGTCAACTTCCACCACACAAAATTACCATCTTTGATAACAGCAAACATCATCCTTCCTGGGAGGGGTAGCAGATGGCACAGACGTGTGTGTGTCTGTGCGTGTGTGAGAGAGAGAGAGCAGGGAATACATGGGGTCACCTGGAACACCACAGAAGAACAAGTAGGACATTTACCCCATGCCCTGCAGTACACGGTGCATAGTATACAACAAAGAGGAAAATAAGGCATTTTTTAGGGCTATGAGAAAGAAGTAATATTCACAGGGAGTAACTAATTTTGCAAATGAGAGACTGTGACTGTGAGAGTGAACAGTGGATGATTTTGGAAGGTCAGAGAGGCACTGGGGATGGGGTCCTATTGATGTATTGCCTAACAACATGGGCATACAAATTCGTCCAACGATGGCAGCCCCGAGAAGCTTACGCTTCTGCCATGACTGAGTAGGATGATTTGGAAGGCATGCTGGGATCAATGTGATGACGTCTCAGGGAGACTATGTGGGTGGAATCAATTTTAACTTCATGAATTCTCTCCTTCCCCCATTTTATTTTGAAGGCTCCCTGAAGCAGGGTTCTGGCCAGAGAAAAGCCCATCTAGCCAAGTACGTGAGATCGTAGGCATCTATTTAGTTAGTTAGTTAGTTAGTCAAGATTTATTTATTTATTTATTTATTTATTTATTTATTCATTTATTTATTTATTTAAGAGAGAGAGAAAGCATGAGTGGGAGAGGTGGGAGGAGGGGCAAGCAAGCAGTCTCCTGCTGAGCAGGAAGCCTGATGTGGGGCTCGATCCCATGACCCTGAGACCATGACCTGAGCTGAAGGCAGAAGCTTAACCAAGTGAGCCACCCAGGCACTTACCCCCACCAAGGTATCTTTTATGTATTATTACCAGGGCACCCTCCAGTACTATAGTGACTTCAATATTGATCTTAAAAAACACTTCAAAACAAGACGTTTTGTCATAACTTATAAAACAACAGGTTATTGAGGGTGAATGTTTGTATGGCTTTGGTAATGGGCAGAGGGGATACTTGATTGTGCTAAAAACAACAAACAACAACATTAACAAGCCTACATCCTAAACAGAGCTGCAAATAGTTAAAATGTCTTTCAAGAGTTATTAACTGGCAGGCCAATTACCTCTCCTACTCCAACCATAACCTCAGCCAGGTGTCCATTATGGAGTCCATCCCCCCGACCCATGCATATGAGCAGTTAGTCTGCAGAGGGGAGTGACTGGACAAATATACAGACAGAATCAGAGATGTACATTTTGGAAAAGTTGAAAATATTGCAACTTTTCCAACCTGTTCACCTGTTGAGTGGAAGTGGAATGTTCCAACAAGCCAGGTTAAAATAGAATCATGTGTAGGTAGTGAGGGGCTTTCAAGGGAATGATTGTCTGCTCCTCTCCAGCAAGATGTCTGTTTAGGCATTGGACAGATGTCTCCTGCATGTCCGGGGTAGGAAAAGAGATATTGACGAGGGAAATATTCTATCCACGCCAAGAAATGTCATATATTTTGTCGTGGAAATAATATTTTTTTCTTGTTTCTATCAAAGTCTTGAATTGGTCATTTATAAGTGAAAACACTGAGCAACAGACAAACATGCACAAGTCTGGACACGATGTCGTGCCTGGTCATTGACGATGTGGAATGCAGTCTTAGCCATGACGCCTTTCCTATGGACTCACTGTGTGAAATGGGAATTGCTAGATAACATTTTTTAAAATCCCTTTAACTTATGACACACCTCACTACATATTTTATGGTAAACTACATGTTCTTTAGTGCAAATATTGCTATTAGATCCTATTTATACTTCAATCCTATCTCTCATACTGCATTTCACTAGAAAAATGTTAATGAGTATTTTGTTTACATTATTATTAAAATACTTTGTTAAATAAAGGGATATTGAATTTTAAAATTATATTATGGGATCCTGAGACCTCTTGAAATGCTCTGAGAAGGAAAGAAACTGTTGTTTAATTGTTGCTTATTCTTAGCTAAGTCATATCTTTTTTTGAGTCTTAATTTCCTTTTGTGTAAAATGATTGCCCTCGCACTAGATCAGTATGGTTTTTTTAAAATTAGGGGCTCAGGAGTCAAATTTCTTGGTCCTGAATTCTGACTCTGCCTTTTATTAACTGTGTAAAGTTGGGTAAGTTTTTTAAACTTTCTGTCACATTTATGACAGGGATGATTGAGCATTAAGTGCTAAATGCCTACGAGTGTACCTGGAATGAAAGTATATCCCTATTATTATCAATGTTCAAATAATTTAACATGAATTGAAGGTTAATAACTAGCCTTAAAATTTTAGAAGAAATTACCTGAAGGGTCACCTACCAGATAAAATATTTATAAAATAGTTCACTTCAGCATATAACATAGGAAATGACATAATCTAGAACATAAAATAAACTTATTTATTCAACTACTGAATGACAAAGTTTCTTTAAAGTGATATAAAAGCACTGCAGTTAAAAAATTGTTACGAACATCTTCAGTTTTTTGAATTTTTTTTCCTTAATAAATGGATTGTATCCTGCAAAACTATCCATTTGGTGAAGTTGATTTCCATGCATTTTTTAGAAGATCAGAATATATTTTTCTATTTTACAACAGGAAATTGAGGAAGCAGATGAAACATGAAATTGAATCTTCTAAGAGATAAAGGGAACAATTACAGTAAAATCACTTTAAGGTGGTTCCAGGAGCCAGTCCCTCAAACAGCATTAACAGGAAAATCTTCTTAGAACTATGAAAAAAAAATGTCTTGACAAGTAACAGATGAAAAACATGTTGTAATCAGAAACTCCTTAAGAAAGTTTTTTGTATTTGGATTTCCTAGTGTGAACTTTAATGATATTCATGTGTTACATTTCTTTTCCCACTGAGGACTGTGAGGACTGCTATTTTTAGTTTATTTACAAGTGTAATGCTATATATTTTCACTTCGGTTGCCATATCAAATTCTGACTTTCATTGTTCACTCCAGGCTAAATGGGACTCTCCCATGTTTAAATCCATAGTATTCCGATAGAGTATTTTTGGCACACATCTAAAATCAAAATGTGTGTATATGATCAAGTTTGCATTAAAAAATGTGGCGCTGTGTTGGAGAAACTGTATTCGGTGCATCCTTATGATTAATCAGTTCTTTCATCTAATGCTAACTTCACCCACTGATCTCGGAATCCAGCTATGAAACTACTGTTTGACATATACTCATATCATATAACTTACTGTTTGTTTATCCTATAATATGCTGTTTTTCTGTTACATTAGTGTAAGGAGTGCTAACTTTTTTTGACATGAGATACTCAAGCAAGTTAGTGGCTTAATAGCAGTTCATTTTTCTTACACATAATGCTTCAGGGTGAATGTTCTATGTGTGAGTAATTCCCTTTGATTTGTGGATGAAGAGTCAGGACCCGTCCATCTGGTTACTCCATACTCTCCTATGGTTTACTCACTATTTACATGGTGGAGACCTGGTTGCCATGTCTAGGCTGTAGGAGACAAAATGGAAAGGGATGAGTGAAGGTAGCATGCTGCTGACATAAAAGTCCTCAGTCAGAAACAAACACTTCTGCCCACACTCTATTTCCTTCTCAAATAGTCACACTGTATGAAAGGTCTGAGGAATGAAGTCCAATTCTGTGATCATTATGAAGGGGTGGGTGAAGAATTTTGACAGACAGCCAACAGTTTCTGCCACTTCATTAATTTTCTTAATTTTTACTGTGACAAATGTTCTCATTTGGTATTTCACATATTATTAGAAGTTCTTAGAAAGGGAAAATACTATCCCAACAATATTCCATTGCATTAATTACTTAATAACATTCATGTCAAAATGAAGTGATAGAGATGTTATTCATTCATGTATTCATTCTGTTCTCCCCTAACAGTGACTCCCCGAGGACAGATTGTGCCTTGTGACCTCTGTATGTAGCATGAGTCTGGACTAAACTATGAATACATTCAACACCTTGGTTATGGTATGAAGAGATGTGGCTAGCCAAGATCATTGACATGATCCTACTACTTGAAAACATGGAAATATTACTATCAATTAATTGCCTTGATCATGACACTGGTCATGCAACACAAACTTGTGACATGATAAACTTAAACAAAAAATGTATACAAACAAGAGTATCTGCAAAGTAAAAGCAAGTTAGTAAAGACTGACCCAGATAAAGTGGTAATTCACTACCAGGTCATAGGAAGAATGATAGCTGAACCATGACCAAGTAAGTTACAGGGGGAAAATAAAGGATTATGTGAGAATATGAAAGCTGTTTCAAAGAGACATGTATTGCTGTTTCTGGGCCTCCAAAGAAAGTATACACTTTTAAATTAGAAGTTCTTAGTTCCATGTAGGGGTGCCTGGGTGGCACAGTCTTTAAGCGTCTGCCTTCGGCTCAGCGCGTGGTCCCGGTGTTGTGGGATCGAGCCCCACATCAGGCTCTTCTGCTGGGACACTGCTTCCTCATCTTCCACTCCCCCCTGCTTGTGTTCCCTATCTCTCTGGCTGTCTCTCTCTCTCTGTCAAATAAATAAATAAAACCTTTAAAAAAAAAAAAGTTCTTAGTTCAGTGTAAATAAGTACACTCAGATATAACATGAAGAGACAACCAAGATGGTGACAGAAGATTTCTGTGTTTCCTTCCTCCCAGGAACATACCAAATGTATAGCCACATGAAAAGCAATTTCCTCTGAAAGGGAGCCAATCCTATAAACCCTCATCTGCAAGAGTAGGAAAAGCTGAAACACACACTTTCCATAAACCCCACTGCTGCCTCAGCGCTGTGCCATTAGGAGGGACCCCCCAGCTCCCAGCTTCTCCCTGAGGAGCAGAAGGTGATCCCCACATCTAGGGTTCCACTTTTCAGAGTCCCACTGAAGGGATAGGCTTCCAAAATACCTAGTTCAACATCACTAATCATCAGGGAAACACAAATCAAAATCTACAGTAAGACATCACTTCATACTGGTTGAGAATGGCTATTATCCAAAAGACAAGAGTTAATAAATGCTGGTGAGGTTGTGGAAAAAGAGAACACTTTTGTACTGTTGGTAGGAATGCAAACTGACACAGCCACGATGAAGAGCAGTATGGGGGTTCCTCAGGAAATTAAAAATAGAACTCCAGATGATTCCATAAGCTCACTTCTGGGTTATCAAAGGAAATGAAATCAGTACCTTCAAGAAATTTCAGCATTCCTATATAGACTGCAACACTATTCACAGTAGCCAAGATATGGAAACAACCTAAGTGCCTTCTATGGATAAAGAGATAAAGAATACATGGTATATACATACAATGGAACATTATTCAGCCATAAAAAATAAGTAAGTCCTGCCATTTGGAACAATATGGATAGAACTTGAACACATGTTGCTAAATTATGCTAAGGGAAATATGACAGAGAAGAACAAATACCACAGACACCACATAGCATCATTTATATGTAGAATCTAAAAATTAAATAAAACAAAATAAATTTAAAAAAATAAAGTTCAACTTATAGAAAGAGAGAGTAGGCCAGAGTTTGGGAGGTAGGGGGAATAAGGAGAAGTTGGTAAAAGGGTACAAACTTTCAGTTATAAAATGAATTAAGTCTGAGGATCTAAAGTATAACATAACAACTATAGTTGATAACATTGCATGATTGAAATTTGCTAAGAGAGTAGAGCTTCAATGTTCTCACAAAAAATGATCAATCAACTAATCAATGCCCAATCACTTGAAGGTGTCATAGAATAAATTTTGAGTGTCATAGACAGCATCTCTGCATTCTATTTGTTGTAGGATAATGACACCTATAGCACAGGTGGAAATCTTAAAATTCCAGATCAAAGGATCAAAGCCAATGTAAATATTTAAATACATTTACTATAAAGGTGAACCTCAGCCTATAGTCTGTATCAACCTAAATGTTAGCTTCCTAGACAATTTTTCAAAGGAAATGATATTTAAATAATTTCAAAAATATTTCTACTAATTAATAAAAAGAATACATTGCTGTTTAAAAGAAAAAAATAAGTTTAACTTAGTATATTGATTTTAGATGAACAAATAGCATTGTGTTTTGTTAAATATACACATATATATTTCATCCTGAATTTATTCATGTATATTCTGACTCTTGAAAAACATTTCATACTATGGAGACTGTAAGGACAACTCATGATTCCAGAGATCAAGAGATTTATAATCACAAAATTATAGAAAAAGTTGCTACAACTCTGGTTTTACTATGCATAATCATTTTTATAGTTTAATTTCAATTAGTCAAAAATACAATTATATAACATAACACTTGGGGAATAAAAATAACATTGTCAACAAATTTATGTAGGGAATGTGACACATAAAATTGTATTTTAATGTACATGTACACATTGTCAACTACATAATATGGGAATTATTATTATTATTATTAATGAAATCTTTATTAAAAGAAGTCCATGATGTCTGTCTTCAAGATGCCCTAGAAGAACAGTGGCTGTGTGTCTGTCATAACCAGGCACTGAAGAACGCTTGGAATACTCCATGTAATGTCTCTAGTGTTGGAGATACAAATGGCCCCTTCATAATTTTTCTTTATAAAATCACATTATTCCTCAAAACAAAGATATCTTCAATTTTCTGTCTTTGTCCAATTTGCAGCTACTTAATTTTTATGACATATTCCTTATTTTTTATGACATGTATTTTTAGCTCAGAGAATTGGATACTAATTGACTTTCCTTAAACATTGTATTATATAAAAATATTTCAACATTAAGCCAAAATGAAGGCACTCTTTCTCAAATTAGGTGGCACTCAACAAATAGTGTTTGTCTGCTTCATGAAAGGCAAAGTAAAATCAAACAAAAAACGTATTGCAAATACTCCTGTAATCACCCTCCGTCATTAAATTTAATATCACAGTTCAACTGACAAGCCATTTTTATCTTATTTACTCTTGCCTTAAGTTTCACTTCTCCAACTTAGATCTAAAGACAATACTAAGGAAATCAATATAAGTGGAGATGCATCACCGTGTTGCACCCTTACTTCGAGAGCATCCATTCTCCAATGCAATGGTGGGAATAATGCCCTCTTCAAGTGTATCAAATGATCTCCACATTTAAAGACAAGCATCTGTTCACCACATAAATAAAAGGCAAATAAAAGCACGAAATATGTAAGCATATGGGAACAACTATAAAAAGATTTTCTCTTGATTTTCAATAAATTGTCCATGGCTCAGCTGAGTCTACACTGACTCTTTCTGGAAATAAACACAGTTCATTACATATCTGAAAAATATTTGGGAATACACTAAATATAAACATACATAAAATACTTCTATCATTATTTTACCTGGTATCAAATATTTCATTTTAGTTATCATTTGTGTGTTGATTGTTTGAGGGAGGAGAAATTGGTGATCTCGTATCCATCACTATCATCAATGTTTGTCTTGAATTAACTTCATAACCCATAGTGCATTGTGTCACCACTCTTCCTTTCCAAATACTTCCCTGTAATTATACAACAACAACCAGCATCTTTGATCTCCAAATAACTAGAAAGATAAGTTCCTTCAAAAGTGACTGAAATGAAAAAATATGACACTATCTCCTCGTAAATAAGTCTGATGCAGTTGCTGACTAAGTTTTTGGCATTTGTCTCTTTTTTAGGGCTGGAGTTGAGAAGACAATGGTTTGCAATCAGAGTCTTACCTGTCCATTTTTCTAGTCCTATTGCCTAGTTCTGCTGGATGTTTCGTGGGATTATATCTTACAATTAATCACTTCAAATTGAAGATCATGAAAATTTCCCCCAGATTTTGGTCGATGTTTTTGTGTTTTATCAATTTCCAGTGTTCATTCTAGTATTTTAGGTAACTTTCTGTATCTTCATGAAAATGTATTAAGAAATTAGGAGAGATGGTTGCAGAAACATCTAGAGAATCATGATATTAACTTTTGTCTTGGTTGGGTTCCCTGGAAAAAAGATCTGGAGATGGGGTGTATGGAAAATCGGGAAGTTCCTTTGCAGTGAAGTTCTGTAGGAAGTAAAGGAAGTAGGAGGGAAGAAATTGTTGAAAACCCAGGAGATAACAGCAAAGACTTCAGATGATCTACAAAATAGTATAGCTTTTCAGAATTGTCCCACCTAAAGGCAAGGTGGGTGAGACTTTATATGTTCTACATTGACTCATCATGGGATGCGGACTATTCTAAGAAGGAGACATGACCCTGAACAAGGCTGAGAAAAATTCCCACAGAGTGATTTGGCTAAGAGCCTTGATATGCCCCTGCTTCTAGCACCTAGAGAAACAAATGCCTTAGTCTTCTTTTTTCAAAGATTTATTTATTTATTTGAGAGAGAGAGAGAGAGAGAGCACAAGCAGGGGGAGAGGCAGAACGAGAGGGAGAAGCAGACTCCCTGCTGAGCTGGGAGCCCGACGTGGGACTCGATCCCAGGACCTGGAGATCATGACCTGAGCCAAAGGCAGATGCTTAACCATCTGAGCCACCCAGGTGTCCCACAAATGTCTTAGTCTTAAAGGAGAAATCTTCACAGTGCAGCATGGCATCCATAATTGCCATAAGTATGAAATCAGTATCAATATGAAGGTTATCTGTCCCTGTCAGAACCGCTTATATTGTCTTAAGTACAAATTCTTGAGATGGAAAGGTGTAAACAACATACATTTGTTGAGTTATAAAACTGTATACAACATATATGCATTTATATCTAAATAATTTGGTAACTGTATCTAGTTAATACCTGAAATAACAATTGAAGCTATTCTTGAATTACGATGACTATTTTTGTGTATCCAATATGTATATGAATGTGTTTGTACATGTGTATGTATATTTGTGTGTTACATGTGTATAGATATCTGTGTATGCGTATATGCTACATATACACCATATACATTGGGTTACTCACTATGCACAAGTTTGTCTCTATTAGTTCATGTGGTAACCTAAAAATCCCATATTTATTATTAATACGATATAGATATTTAAATCTAATGTTTAAAATAAGAAGCAAACATAAGTTAGGTGTAATAATGATCACTTTCTACTTAAAGACATAGCATGAGGAATACAGTCAATGATATTGTAATAGCCATGTATTGGGACAGCTGGTAGCTACGCTAGGGTGATCATAGCATAATGTATAAATATGTCAAATCACTATGTTGTTGTACATCTGAAACTAATGTCACGGTATGTGTCAACTATCCTAAAAAATAAAATAAAATTATGATTAAGTATGCATAACATTAAAGATACCATAAATCCTTTAAAAACGTGCAGTTTGTGGCATTAAGCACAGTCACATTGCTGGGCTATCAGCACCATGATCTACACACAGAAGTCTTGTCATCTTGTAAAACTGAATCTCTGTGCCTATTACAAAACCCTTTCAATTCCCCCCAACACCCAGTCCCTAGCAACTATTATCTGCTTTCTGTCTCTATGAATTTGATTACCCTAGGTACTTTAGATGAGCGGATTCATACAGTATTTGTTATTTTGTGACTGGCATATTTCATTTACCATAATGTTCTCAAAGTTAATCCATGCTGTAGTACATGTCAGAATATTCTCCTCTTTTAACATTAACTACTATTCATTGTATGTATATAGTACATTTTGTTTATCCATTTAATCCGTCAATAGATCCTTGAAGTAATTCATTCTAGCAATTGCAAATGATGCTGTAACAACATGGGTTTCCAGATATATCTTTAATAATATTCTGGTTTCAGTTATCTTGAGGATATACCCAGAAGTGAAATCATATGGCTTTTCAATGTTTAATTTTTTTGAGGAACTGCCATACTATTTTCCGTAACAGCTCCATCATTTTGTATTCCCATCAACAGTACACAAAGGTTCCAATTTCTCCACATCTTTGCCAATGTTTCTTATTTCCTGTTTTTTGATAATAAGCATACTTACAAATGTGAAATGGTAGCTCATTGTGGTTTTGATTTGCATTTCCCAAATTATTAGTGATGCAAAGCATCTTTTCATGTGTTTATTGGCCACTTGTATATCTTCTTTGAAGAAATGGCTATTCATGTCCTTTCTACTTTTTTATTTATTTATTTTTTTACATTGGTCTATTCTTTTGCATGCACTATTGGGATGCAGGAGTTCTTTATATGTTCTTGATATTAATTTACACATTCATGATTTGTAAATATTTTCTCCCATTTTGTGGGTTGCCTTTTCCCTGTATAGTGTCCTTTCATGCACAAAATTTTTAATTTCAATATAGTCAAATTTGTTTATTTTTTTTCTTGTGGCCTGCGCTTTTGGTATCATATCCAGAAAGCCATTGCCAAGTAGAATGTCATGAAGTTTCCTCACTTAAAAAATAGTGTACATTACTAGTACTCTGGCGAAACTGTCATGCCAATGCAGTTCTCCATCTGTCTTTGACTTCCTTCATCTTCCTGCTACGCAGTTGACCTACGTACCCCATGTATGCATTGTTATTATTTATTTATTCCTTATTATTATTATTATGCATTGTTAAATTCCTTCAGACGATTTCTCATAAGCTGCACAATTACAATCACACTTTATCTTAGCAAGTAGTGATCTATACTCTTATAATAATACAAAGCAATTCCATCAAGTGTGTTTACTTTCTGTATCGGATTTACTCCTCTGTCTTCATTGTAGATTTCATTTTAATACTTGAATGGCAGTAGCTCTGTTACACCTCAGTAGGCAATCAAAACAGGTATAAGCTTTTCAAGCAAGTGAAACATTATGTAGTGGTTCTCAAGACAAAAGTCTTTAATTCTTTAAAATATTTTCATCTATTTTACCTCTTGGGACATCATGATTTATTAACTTCTGATAGCGATCCCATCTTTATAGTATTTATATCCACTTTGCGTCTAAAGTTTAAGTGATACAAGTGGACATCCTCTATTTAAGAATTTTATCATCCCCATTGAAAATAGGAAGCCCAGTTTCACAACGGTATCCCTACTATCAGCTGTGGCTTAACAGAGATGAGCGACAGCAGACCTAAACAACAAAGTTAGCATGCATTTCACCAGCAACATTCTTATAAGCTCAGTGAACAGAGGGCCATTTGGTTTTCTCAAGGAACAGAGTCATCTTGTGGGTTCTTGTACACAACAGATCCTTTCTTGCATGCCCACATTCTGAGTTATTTGGTCATTTTCTCCACACTGTGCCAAGGGAGCTCTTGTATTTTATTCTTATTTAAGGTGAGCCGTTACATTTCCAAGCTTCTAGGGTCATCCTAGTAGTGTATTATGATTGGATACTGGTGTTATAGAAAGGAAGTAAAATCCCCTACTTGTATCAACAAATTTTACTTTATGCACATTTAAGTCCTCATTCCCTGTTATTCCATAACCCGTAATGTCCACTCACAAGCATGCTGGACAAGTCATCAACGATTAATATGAGGGACTTACAACAGTCGTTTTGGCACACATGCCATGCACATTTGGCTTCTCCAGTTGTGACAGCAGAGACTTGAGGTCATCTTTGGACTGTGGCCAGGAGAGGGTATAAGTGTCCAATCTTGAGAGCAATGTATTGTCTTGCAAACCATGTGCCTCACAATTTCAAAGTATAAGTGATGGGGCAGTGAGCAAAACTTAGATAAGAATCTATAGTGTTATGTGTCAAACATAATTTTCTCTGAGGCCCAAGTCTACCACTCAGTAAGCACGTGAACTTTGATCACATTACAGATCCTCTCCAGGCCTCAGCTTCTGGATAGGAACTGTGGGAATCATTTTTTTTTTTTAATAGAGAGAGAGTTTATACTATATACACTATATCATAATATATGTATATATAGTAGATATCTATGTGCAGATATATTCATATACATATATACAGTTGTCCTTTGACTAACACAGGTTTGAATTGCATGAGTCTGCTCATATGCAGATTTTTTCATTATAGTATAGTACTATAAATGATTTTCTCTTCCTTATTATTTTCTCAATGATACTTTCTTCTCTCTAGATTACTTTATTGTAAGAACATGGTATATAATACATACAACATACAAAATGTATATTAATAGACAATGGCTTACAGTCAAAAGTAGACTATTAGGTGTTTGCAGGGAGTCAAAATTTTTATGTGGATCTGCAACTCCACAGGGGGCTGGTGGCCCTAGTTCCTGCATTGCTCAAGAGTACAAGAGAGACAGAACACAACTGAGAATTAGTTCATTCCTGGAATTTTAGGTTGCATCATGAGTGTTAGTTAGGCTAACATAGAATGTGCCTCAAAAAATATGAACAGGATTGTGAGGAAAAGTTTATGTATGAGAAATGAATTTCACCTGTTGAAGAAAAAAATTAGGGGGCTGGGCACAACAATTGTCTTTAAATAATCAAAAGGGTCCTCTTGTGAGAGTTATTAGGTGTGTAGAATAAAGCCCCAGATGATAGAGTTAAAATTAACGGATAGAAATTATGGTGTGGAAAATTCTGTATCAAAATAATATTCTAAAAACTATAGAAAAATACGGACTAAAACTTTTCTAAGCAATCAACTTTTGATTATGAGTTCTTAGTATTTTATCAAATCCCATTATAAGTTATAATTAATTCATGATTATATTTAATGGAATATTCAGGAACAATATTCATATACATAATATGTATTTCTTTATTAAAATGATTTGTACCATAATACATATAACACTTTCATTTAGAAAAAATAAATAATTACTGACAAATTCAAAACAGCCTAGAGGTATGGATTCATTTATAAAAATAAATACAAAATGTTACAGTATTTTCTCACACTCAGTACTGCTGAAAGTCATGGCTAAGATGTATTGATGTTTTCTTCATTTTGCCTTTTATTTATTAGGGATTTATTTTCCTACCATTATTCAATGTTAAAGTAACTTAAATAAACTAAACTAACATTGTTTGTTTTGTTCTGTTTTTATGAAACTTGGCTTTACTATACATAATAGTGATTAAAATTTTACACAAAATACCATTTATAAAATGCCAAGAAAAAAATGAAGACTTTAAATATTTATTTCAAATTTTCTAAATGAATTTGTATCCAGGAAGTTTTCATCAACTTTAATCCCATTATTTTACTGCCAGTTAGTAAATATATTAAACTTATATTGGTGAATATAAATTACATTATTTCACAATATACCTATCTGCAAGCAGCCTGCAGTATACAGGCTACACAATTATTAGAACCCTCAAACAATTATCTCTCATCCTAAATATTTATATCTCTATTTTATTTTTAGCAAATTTTCTTTTTAGAATAATGCCTTAAACAATTTCCCAAGAAACCAATGAGATATGACAACATTGAAAATGAAAATGTTATCCTATGTGAATGGTTAATTTTATGTGTCAATTTGGCCAGGTCATGGTACTCAGATATGTGGTCAAACATTATTCTAGAGCATTCTATTTAGCTATATATATATAAATAATTAACATTTAAATCAGTAGACGTTGAGTGAAGTAGATATCCCCCATACCCTTAGTGGACCTCATCAATCAGTTGAAGGCCTTAGTACAATAAAGACTAATGTCCTGAGGAAGAGGGAATTCTGCTAACAGACTGCCTTCAGACTGGAACGGCAGCATCAGCTCTTCCCTGGGTCTCCAGCCGGCTGGTCTGTCTTGCAGAATTGGAACTGGTAGATACGCACTCACTGCCCTCTATGCAGGGCGGTAACTTCACCCTCAACCATCCTTCACAGCTTCAATCCAGAGACTGTTTTTGTTCTGTAAGAAAAACCTGCTAGTGCTCACCCAGGGTACAGAGAAGTGACTTCAGGGTGCCGAATGGGGCAAGGGATCCGAGGCTCTGAAGTCTTCCTTCGTAGATATTTGCCTTATCTTTCTGCACAACTTCCGCTCAAGTTTACAGAAACCTGAGGCCACTAAGCCTTTGTGAGTTTTCTTGTTCAATGAGGCAGCATCTTGACCTTCTTCCCTATGAATTTCGAGTTCTACTTTCTCACATCTGCTAGGTCAGTTGTCACTATTACATTGCCTCCCAACTTTTGATATTTTTAAAAGTTTTATTCATTTATTTTTAGAGAGGGAAAGAGAAAGAGTGAACAGGGGGAGGGGCAGAGGGGAGACAGAATCCCAAGCAGATCCGTGCTGAGTGTGGAGTCTGACGGGGGCTTAATCCTGTGACCTGAGTTCATGACCTGAGCTAAAACCAAGAATCAGATGCTCAACTGACTGAGCCACCCAGGCGCCCCCCAACTTTTGATATTTTATTGTTTTTTTCATTTATATTCTTCATTTTTCGTGGAGTCATCTCTTTAAAATCCCCACTATTGTCATTTTAAGGAGATTTTTTTTTTTTTAAGGTTTATTTAAAAGAGGAGAGAGAAGGAACAGGAAGGCAGAGGGAAAGGGAGGAAAAGAATCTCAAGCAGACTCCATGCTGAGTGTGGAAGCCGACCTGGGCTCGATCTCAACCCTGAGATCATAACCTGAGCTGAAACCAAGAGTGGGACGCTTAACTGACTGCGCCACCCAGGCACCCCATTAAGGGAATCTTCTGAGACAAGGAAGGTAATCCAAATATTCAGTCCACTGATTTATATGAAATGATCATAGGATTTTGAAAATAGCATTTTTATAGCATTGTCTATCATTTGTCTATATCCTTGAGGCGTTAAATGCCAGAAAAGGAAAAAAAGGACAATCATGAATGTGGATGGAAAAGCAGAATACTACTGGAAAGTGACATTTCAAATACAACCTGGATGATATTACAGTGCTTGAAGAAGACGTTTCTTTCAAAAGTATTTGCTCCTGCAGTCATATTCTATTAACCACACATATGAAAATGATAATGTAAGCTTTACCTCAATCGAAGTATACTATCAAAGCCAAAAAAATAAAATAGGAGAACAAACAAATCCAAAATATTTATGGTGCCCTAGATCATCTGGCACTTTCGATATTGTCAGTTTTCCCTGCACAGGATATGAACCGCTCAAAGCCGCCTTGGCACGGACGCTCAGGACGTATACTCAGTAAACAAACCTGAATGTAATGCGCTGGTAGGTCTCAAATATATTGAATTTGACTTGCTTTGTTTTAAACTGATATGTTGAAGTTATTTTTCCAAACCTTGTCTCTTGGAGAGGAAGTGTAAAAGTTGAATCTTCAAGAGGCAAAATATGCCCTTTCAGTAATTAATGTTTTCATCTGAGAGAGTTAGGATGTGTAAGTCAATGTAAATTGTATCGTTTGGAACTATTTACCCTGCTGAATAACATAAAATTTTGCTTACAAGTTATGAACTCCATGACTAAAAGTTATATAATTTTTTATTAATATATAAACATTTCTTTTAGTTTTTCATTATTTACCATACAGTATGCAATCAAATAGGTGTATTGAGGAACTAGTATTAGTACTTATCTGGTAATTTGCTTGCAATTAACAAAAAGATTTTTGTTGCTCTGAAGGAGGGAATATAATATGGGAGAAAAGGGAATATAAATATGAACTAAGGATCAGCAAAATCAGCATCAGAATTCTGGGTAAAAGAAACTAACAAAGTGTACCAAAAGGCATTATTATTTCACCTTCTTATCCCACAAGCTAAAAAATTGAAATATATGTTCTATGACCTGCAGAGATTGGGAATCCTTTTTGTTTCTACTGAAGGCAAATGACCTCTGTTTATGTCATTTAAAAAAAGGTCATCCAGCTTGGAAAGAAAAGTAAAACTTTGTGACTATTTTTCCTTACACTATCAGATTCACACACACACACACCCATACACAAATACAGAATGAATTAATTCTGAAGAAGAGAAGAAAGCTCAAATATAAACTCAGCAGTATGAGAATGAAGCAATATGGCACAGAAAGAGAAGAAACCTCTGGATTTCTTTAATTTACATCATTGCATGTTGTTGGAATTAAAGGGATATCAAAACACATAGAGAAAAGTTTGGTCCCTCACACAGATTTTAAAAATTAGAAATACATGTATTGGGGCAAACCCAAATCAAGTGTGGTCCACGTGTATGCAGTTTCATTTACCCCCATTTCACCTAGATAGTGTTTAAAAAGGCTAACATATTGAACCCAAATCCCAAGATATTTTTTTTTATTTCAAAGAAGATTAATTTCTTAATTTAAAATGAGACATGTTTCTGTTAATTCATGGTACTGTCTCCTGGAAGAAAATCCATGACAGAGACCAAATTATAGACAAGAATGGTGATAAATGAGGAAAGAAATGAGACTGCCAAAGAATATTTCCATGAAACAATGATATATGTATTACTTCCATACACTCAGGCTTAATGTTGTGTTAAAATACAAACAACAACCAACAACAAACATGAAGAAATTATTTCCTTTACCATTTCTCAGTGATTTCCTTCTTTATACCAATCTCTTTAAATCACTGTTATTTCAACTACATTCCAATTTGAAGCCAATATTATGTGAACTTACATGCTCAGTTTCAGTCATCATTTTTTAGCCATATGCATAAAATGGAATATTGATAACAGTTTCTCCAAATGCTACTCCCATTGTTAAGATGATGATTCTATTTATAACATTTCATAAAAAAAGACGTTCTATCTGGGGTATGTTACAGCCTATTCAGGGGCATTCAGCACGTAACTCATCTCCTCAGTACTGCTTGAGTTTTCTAAAGACCTTAGCAATATGCAGGAAACACAAATAAACACAAACCACATTACTCCTTTGGTGGAAGAAATGCCATTTTTTGCATTTTTTTTTCAAAGTGAGAGAGAAAGTTGGATCCAACAATGAAGGAATGAAAGCAGGAAGAAGAAAAGAGATTACACACACCATGCCAAATTAAAAGTAAATTCTCTTCTTGGACTATATAATACTATGAGAGCAAGCCTTTCATGGTTTACTAAACCTTCTTACACCTAAAAATTCTAAACAATAATAAAAATAAAATGATGACGATAATAATAATACATGTCAAGCAAGAATGGGCAATGGAGACACAGAACAACATTCGATCAATGAACTTGTCTTCAAAGTCCAAAATTCCAAATTCTATAATTCAAAATTTTGGTACCCATATATTTTTTCATCACTAATTGTATCAAAATTAAAATTTATTTTATTAATAAATAATGGCAAGGCAATCTGATCCCCGGATACAAGACTTAAGAAATGACACATATTGCCATCTGCCAAGGATTGAGTGTTTGTGTCCTCACAAAATCCTTATGTTGAAATCTTAACTCCCAAGGTGATGGAATTAAGAGGTAGAGTCTTTGGGAGGTGATTAGATCATTAGTGGAGCCCTAATGATTGGAATTAGGGCCCTTATAAAAGAGACCCCTGAGAGCTGGCTTGCCCCTTCTGCCACGTGAGGTTATAGTAAAACAACTATCAATGAAGGAGGCGCTAATCAGACATTAAATCTGCTGACACCTTGATCTCGGACTTCCCAAATCTCGAGAGCTGAGAGAAATAAGATTTTGTCATTTGTAAGTCATGTCATCTGTGATATTTTATTATAGCAGCCTGAATAGACTAAGATACCAACATATATCTCATTTTAATTGTTATATATTTGATACCTTAATAGTACTGATATTTTGATCCGTTAATAGGACACATCTCTTTTAATTACATAGATCATCTTCAGTATTTCTCAGCACTTTGTAGTTTTCCATGTACAAGTGTTCATTCACTCTCGTCAGAATTTTTCCTAAGTATTTGATTTTTGATAATACTGTAAATTATTTTGTTTTAGTAGCAATTTCTGTTTCTTCATGGCTATATATAGAATATAGCTGATTGTGTGTATTAATCTTATATTAGTTTCAGTAGCTTTTGTAGGTTTCATAGGATTTTCCATCTAAAATATCATGCCATTTGCAAATATAGAAGTTTTAGGATGACTGCCCCCATTTTAATTTTCCTGTATCATCTACTAAAAAAGCAGAAACTGAAAATTTCCAGGGGACAAGATGTCTGGAGGGATTTAAAAATATATTGAATAAAATAATAAGAAAGGGATTATGTTTAAGGATATTAAAAATATTAATGAAATGACTCTAACTCCCACCAATTATTACTCTACACCGAAATGTGACATGTGTTTTAGGTGTGCTACCAGGAATAAAAGATAGTGCTTTTACTTGTAATGCTCAACAAAATAACTGACAATAAGCTCTGACTAAAAAAAAAACTAAAACAATTTTTGTCTGCATAAATGTTTGTATTAGAATGAATGCTATTGTCATTTTTCTTTCCACACATGAGATTACACCTGTCTTATAGGTTTCATTTTTTACAATACACTGTAGAGAAAGAGAATCATAGTTCATTTATAGTCAGAGGGATATCAAAACACTCATTTGTGAGAAATGGGTTGGACAATGGGACCCGCTTAATTAGCAGAAAAGAAAACTTGATCTGAAGAGAAAATTGCATATGATAGTTGACAGTGGCATCTATGTATCTGAAGGGTGACCACGTACACGAAATCTACCCCTATCCCACCTACCTGACTTAATGTTCCTTTAAGCAAATCAAGCGGTATAGGGTTTTATTAACTCAGATGACCTTCAAAGTTTTAACGTGATGACATTTGTCCTATTACTGCCTTGCTACTGAAAAGTCCCAAATCCAAACTTCATGTGTTGGTACCAGTGAGTGTTTGGCTCTATCTATTCTCCACAGTTAGAAGAAAGATAATCACTAATATTGTTTCTTGAATTTGTATTTGGCAGAGGTAGAATTTTTCAAACTTTTCAGCATCTTGGCAAATAAAGGACAATTACTGCAAGTCGGCAGTGTTTATACCATGAATTATTCACTAGTTTTTATTAGAAATACTTGAATAACGCTACCAAAATGTATCACATGCCGAGGAAGGGAATGTGTGCTTCTTTAGGCAGTATTTTCAGAGCAGAACTCAATTAAATTTTTATATGAAATAAATAATACGACTTTTAAAAGTTATTGTTTGTTGTCTTTATTATAATTTTTCTACAAACCTAGTTAAGAAAGTTTTATATTAAATATTCTATGTAACTGAAAGAAATAGCTGTAAGATCTGAAAGAGAAATACTTGGATCCCATCTGCATGTTTTCTAGTTCCTCCTTCCCTATTTACACGTACATCTCTCACTTTTAATATTATTTTCACTAGAAAAATGATTCTGATTAATTTTCATGTGGGCTTACATATTTTGGTAAGTATTACAGATGATTAAAATTGAGTGTTCTTCAAGCTGTTAGTCTCCATGAATATTTAGTTTAAATCAACTTAGTCCAATCATGTTTATGAAATAAGCTCCATTACTGGATAAATGTGGGAGTATAGTCCCTTATGTACAATAATCAAACAATGTACACAAATAAAAAAATAATATAGGTGAATTTAAACATAACTCATTTTCAAGACATCAAATAACTAAGGCTCATAAAACACTGTTTTTTTTTTTCCCTAGGAACTCTTTGTTTTACATATATGAAGTTGCTAAATGATTGTAGATTTATTATTAGTTCCCTCCTATGTAGAGAAAACAGGGACACAGAGAAGCTCAGACTCGCTCAAGCCAGAAATAGTTGAGCTGGGTTCATACTCAGGCTATGAGGTTTCACAAGTGCCCTAGAAAGTACTTTCAACTTACATCTTGTTGAATGCCTCTTGTTGAAATTAAGAAATATGTTTGTTGACTTTGCATTTTATGCAATACATTTTATATGATTAAAATAGCGATTCATGTGCATAAATTTTTGAATGTGAGAAATTTATAAAGATCGACTCCAAGTTTCAACTGGTGTTTTTCCATTTCACCACAAATATGAACAACTATTCACTAACGTAAATCATTTCAATATCCGTAACATATCATGGTATGAGGAATGCTCTCACCCTGCTAAATAAGTCACAAAATTTTCATTAATTTGCATATCATGGTTTTGATAAACTTCAAACTTCAAATTGAAATCCCAATTTAAATATGAATAGTCAACATTACCACTGTACAAACCAGGTACCACTTTAATGTTCTTTTTTTTTTTTTAAGGTGTAATTTATTTATTTGACACAGAGAGAGAGAGAAAGAGAGAGAGCACAAGCAGGGGGAGCGGCAGGCAGAGGGAGAAGCAGGCTCCCTGCTCTGCAGGGAGCCTGATGTGGGGCTAGATCCCAGGATCCTGAGATCATGACCTGAGCTGAAGGCAGACGCTTAACCAACTGAGCCACCCAGGCACCCCCAGGTACCACATTTAGAAGGTTTCCAAAGTCAGGCCACTTCCAAATGCTTTCAGGTATGTGTACAATGGTAATACTCAATAAAATATAGAGAGAATGTTCAAATATCACTGAGATAACTTCATACAATTTTGAGATGAAAAAGAATAAATCTAAATTATTAAAGGGGATAACCTTGCTGCAGTGTAAGTTTATTGATTTATTCACTTACCCAGCATTTAGTCTGTACCTATTTTAAAGCTCACATCCATGTTATCCATGATGATGGGCCGTATGTGGTGTATTTAAATCATTCAGAGTCCACAGTCTCCTTTTAACATATATTTCATAGAAAAATCAACTCTATTATCAAGCTGCTCAGAAATACTTCCTTCTCTCTTCCTGAATGTCATTGAGATCTGACTTCTGCCTAAGGATAGTGCTTCTGTGGGAGTCCCCTGCAATGTATGTAATGTTGTCTCTCCCCCTGCCTTTTTTTTCTCACCCTGCTCTTATACCAGCTTCCTTTGTAGAGTGGAAATTTGACTTATTTACCTCTCACACCTCTTTTCACTGTTGTCTACCAAATATGGTCATTTCCCCCCATTTTTCATTGCATCTCTCTCTCTCTCCCCAAATCTTACCTTCATTATAGATGTCTAAAATCTTAATCCAGATGATTCATCCTCTCCACTTCACCCACCTACTCTTGGGATCATACCCTGAAGGCTGTCACAATAAATAATTATTTCCCTTGTAAAAAAAGAAAATTTAGATAATTAATTTTCTGAACACTACCATAAAGCCTCCCTGTGATGAATACTGTCACCTATTCCTCAAGAGATTCTCAAACTAACTCATCTCTAGGTCTGTCCCCTACAAAAACACAGCACATACTCTACAGCTGAAATGATAGTTCCAAAAGCTAAATATGATTATAAAATATGCATACCATATATATCAAATATTCCACATAATAAATATTTAACAAATGTTTTTATTCCTGGCACTATTTTAGGGAGTTTGATTTTATATTTGAAATGCAAAGGCAGCCACGAAATAGTTTAAGCAGTGGTGGGACACAATGCAATAAGCATTTGAGGACAATGACTCCACCAGCTGAGCAAATTTGAAAAAGTCTGTATTAGAAGTATTTAGAGACTAGTTAAGAATAGTTGTGATGGTGCAGGTAAGAACAATGGCAGGTAACAGGATGATAATGATAAATGTGGAGATCAGTGAATACACTTGAGATCTGTTTTTTAAGAAGCAGAATCAACAGAACTTGATGATGGCCCGTGTGTGGATGAGTAAGAAACGGGGACGATGACGTATTACAGCCAACAATAACCCTCATCATCTTCTCACGCTCCCCGAATTAGGACTGAAATCACTGACAGCACAATTCTGGTTTGAGGTTTTGCCAATGAGAAACTTTGAAAGGCAGAAAAGCAAAGCCAATTTGGAAGGCAAAAGAGAATTAAAATCCGTATTTCTCCCCTAGCGGTCTCAGGCATAAGCCAGGGCTTTGGCAAGAGTAATTCACGAAGCTCTTCTGGTGCTCCCCTAAAAATTCCTCTGCATGCTGCTATAGGCAATTGCTATTATTGTCACAAGTTTCCTTGCATCTCTGCAAGTTACTGATTTTTCTAAAAAGTAGGACTGAACCTGAGAGTCAGGAATGCTTTTCCAGGCCTTGTCCTCTCCTGCACTCTAAAGGAATTTTAGGAATGACATTCCCTGTATTAGATACTCATCTGCAGAAAAGAGTGGTTTCTCTTTCTTTCTTTCTCTCTTTCTTTCTTTCTCTTTATTTCTTTACTTTTTTTTTTTTTTTTTGGTCTGACTCTGGCTAAACTGTGTTGCATATCAGAAATTAGTTGAACTTCTCCCCAGTCCGCATATTTCTGTTTTAACTCTCCTGATAAGAAGTAGTTGTATGAGAGCTGGAAAAGAGAAAACAAAAGCCCTTATTCCAGCAGTGGTGGGCAGACTCATGGGCTTCTGAGGAAGTAATGGTCTGCGGCTCCTCCAGCATTTTTTTTTTTTTCCCTACAAATTTCCTGTCCGGTGCTATAGGCATCTACAATCATTAGCTTTTCCTGCTAGCTTGACAGCTTTTTGATTCTCTGAAAACTAAAAGAAAACTAGGGAAGGTTCTCCTAGACTTTAGAGAATCAAATCTTCCAGTAATTATCATCCACTTAATTCCTTCAATTCCATTCTCTCTCTTTGACTTACCTAGAGTGATACAAATGAAACTTTCATAGACTCACCACCTAGTCCTGTAAATTATATTTAACAATTACAAGATTAGGACATAGAGTCAGAAAATAATCATCTGGATTTTAACAATAAAAACAATCACAAATTTGACGGTGTTTCTCATGATATTCTTAGGGATCCTTCTGAATGACATGGGCTCTGTCCCTTTGTTTTTAGATGTTTACCTGTCAAGGAGAGTATCTAACTGACAGTCACGAGTTGAGAACTTACGGCGTGATAGTAATGATTTTTCATAGATTACCATTGAACTCTAAACTTTCAAAATGTTTGTCCAGGACTTTAGTTAAAAAATAGAAGATATTTTTTTCATATCATCAGATGCCATAATGCTGAGAGCTTGAAAGAATAAATTGTATACTGTTAAAAAATTATCTTTGCCTTGTGATTTTAGCCAGTTTACTACTTACGTTTATTTCGACACTTGTCAAATCCAAAACTTTAATTTATAAAAAGTCACAGGAGATCTTTCACCTGCTTGGCACTTTTTCTTACGTTTGACATAAGACTATGTAAAAATAATATTGGTGTAAATCCATGTAATATAAATGCATGAGAGCATTCGGGCTGCAGCAGTTCATTTAATTCTTATTAACTTGAAATAGGAGGCATCTCTGACCCAAAAAGAGCAATCATCTCTCTCAGCCCAGCCTTAACCATTCTTCTTTTCGAATAAGTGAATTTTGTAAGGATAATTTATACCTATCCTAAGAGCCTAATTCATGATTTCATTGATGACCTATTAAGCACTCAACTCTGTACTCTGCCCTGTGATTATTAAAGAGATAACTTTTTGGTGTGATAAATTAGGATCAATTCAGAAAGGAGTAACAGATATGAATAAAAAAATCTAAGTGAACTAGAAATAAAAAGATAAGTAACCACTATATCTTCCTATGTCCTGTGAAGTGTCGCTATGGGACTTGGCAAATGAAGTGACTTGCATTTAATCCCTTTTCTAAATGTACTCTCTCTGCATTTACAAGTTTCTCAAAAAGTGAATGTGGATGGAAACTGGGTTTAAAACCATTTCGGAATAGGCTCCACTGGTGTTAATTCTGAAATCAAGAAGGCTGATTCACACCGGACTATGTTTCAAACTAAAATTGCCCATAAATGTACTGTAGTTCTATTCTGACAAATTCATGTTTTAGAAAAGTTTCCATAATTCTTTAGTAAAGCATTAAACTCACTTCACTGTTAAATTATAAAAGAACAAAATGATCTACAGGCTTTTGCTTTAAAGAAATGACAGGGATGGACACTACTTAAAGAAGATCACTTTCTTATGGGAAGTACTGTATATGATAATCACTCTACCAAAAGTGTCCATTCAAAAGAATGGCTGTATTGGGAGAAATTATCAATGAAATGTGGAGTTATATGTGAAAATGTAGGTTATTTCAAAGTCACACAATCTCCTTTGAACCAAGCCAAGTTAAAGCAAAGCTGACCAACGAAGCCAGTACTCCAGAAGCATCTCCATTAAGGGATGAAAAACCAGAGAACCAACAATAAAAAGTAATTGCTGATCAATAAATGGATTGAGTAGTGCATCAATCCCCTTCAATATGCCCAATTCCAAGCTTAGATAATATTCACCTGGATATAAAGGACAGAATTTGTTTGCTAGTTATAATTATAATAAATCTCCAGTATCTTAACATTTACAATATATTTTCAGATACATTTTCTTATTTGATCTTAAAGTAAGCAACCATGTAAAGCAGGCGTGTTTAATGAATTCCTACAAAGAAGCGTAATAGGCACAGAAAAGTTATGGCAATCTAATTTGTTTTCCTCGATTCTGTCCTCTCTCGGATAGACATCACTATATTTGATTTTGCACCCCGATAAACTGAAGTAGAGAATTTAAATTACCTGTTCGTACATGATAGGACCCATACTAGACCCTTTTCTCCAATCATAATCCAGGCAAATTCCACATACTGTTTAACTCTTAGGACATTGGAAAGAAATCACTATATAAAGTACTATAATATTAATATATAGCTGTAAGCCTGTTGGGTTTCCAAAGACTATCTGAGAACAAAGGTTGGAAAACTTTGGCCTGTGGGCCAGCTGACTGATTTTACAAATAATGTTTTCTTAGAACATAGCAACACCCACTAATTTATGTATTGTCTATAACTGTTCTACACTGCAAAAGCAAATATTGAAAAGTAGCAATAGAGCCCATAGCCACAGCAAGCCTGTTATTTTTACTATCTGGTCCTTTAAGGAAAGATTTGCTGACCAGTGCCTGGGATCCACAAGAGCCACAAACAATTTCAAATTACAACACAACAGTGGTGAAAGCAGAAACTCATAATCAGGAAGGAACTCAAAACCCAGAGCTTCTCCCTGAACAGTGAATGGCTTAAACCCCACATTGAGCACCCCAACGTTTAAGATCTGCACCTGAGAGATAAGCCCCCAAAACATCTAGCTTTGAAAACCACCACAAGACCCCCAAAATAGCAGTGAACTGAGAAACCTCTCTTAAAGGGCCCAAATGCCCCAGGGCCCAGCCAGAAGAAACCCTTTGAAAAGCACCCAGAATTTATATGAAAGAAACTCATTTGCTAACCTCAAAGCGTTGGCTTGAGGGTCAGGCTTGTGGATATGCTCCGAAGAGGGAGGCTGGTGGGCACCACCATTTTTTCCTTCTTCTTCTTTCCAGCTGATGCCAACTTTATGCTCCCCCTCTGCTTGCTGAAACTTTGGGGGGGGGGATTCTGGCACAAGCAACAAAGTGTAAAGAGTTTGAAAGGTGTCACCCTATTCTTACAATAATAGCAACAAAAATGGAACAAATTAAATATCATTGACTTCTCTTAAATACAGAGAACTGACAACAGTGCCGGGAATATTGCAGGACAGACTGCCACACTGAAACCTGTAGACAGGTGAATCCAATCAGTCACAGCTTGATCTGCTTGTCTGGAGGATTTATTAGTTTAATGGAAGAATTGATGAAGATTGAAAAAGTCCTGGGAGCTGCATCCTTTTGTGGATTTCCTCTCTGAAATTCCAGCAGGTTCTCATGTAAACAGCCAAAGCAGCAGGAGAGGAAAGGAAGAGGGGAGGAAAGACAGGAGAATAGAAGGAAAGAAAGAAAGCTTTCTTATATTTCTGGCAGTGAGAAATATGAACATATGCCCAGAATGTTCCCAAGAGGCTCATAGAACAGCCTAGCTCCATGTCTACTCGCCAGGGGAGAAGACCTTACCAGAGACACACCCACCTGGAGACAAGAGCGTTCATGTCACTCTAGCTCCCACTAGGTTTCTTTCTCGCCTGAGCAGAAAGAGGAGTTAAGAAATACTTGTGAAGGTCAAAGAACAGGGGCACAGGGTCATGAAAAGAGATTAATCATACACTGGAATTTAATCATAACATTATAGAACATTTCCCCTCCTTCACACCATATCACCACATCACAAAGCTCCAGTAAATGAAAGTGGATTATAGATTAAATCATCACAAAGCATGGGCTCTATATAAGGCGACAAAAAGGACAGTAAAGGAATTTGAAGCAATAAACAGAAAACAACAATTAACATGGTAGCTATTATTCATATATATCAATAATCACATTAAATGTGAGTGCTATAATCATTAAAACAGATTGTAAGAGTGGATATAAAAATAACTCACTATATGTTTAAATGTGAAGGCTCAAATAAGTTAAAAGTAAAGGCATGGGAAAGATATACCATGATAATATTAATAATAAAAAACTCTTTCATCAGCATATAAATTTCAGAAGAAGTGGATTTTAGAACAGGGAAAAGCATCAGGTGTAAAGAGGGAGATACAGATAGATACGTCTCTATCTACAGATAGATAGTGATATATATATATATCTATATATAGCTATATATGTATCTGTACATTTATCTGCATATCTATATATAGATAATGATAAATCTTTATATCTATAACTATAGATAGATTGATAAAGAAATAAATTCTCCATGAAAACATAATTTTTAATGTGTGTGCATCTAACAAAAAAACACAAACACATGAGGGGAAAAAAAGCTTACAGAACTTAGTGAATAAACAGAGAAGTCCATTATTTAGTTGGAGATTTCAACACCCTCTTTCAGTAATTGACAGTTCAAGCAGGCAGTAAATCAGAAATGATATAGCTGGCCTGACCAGCACTATCATTCAATCAAATTGACATTTATAGAATATTCCATCCAATAACAGAATACATATTCTTCTCCAGCTCCCATGGAGCACTCATTAAGACAGACAACACAGTCCTGGTGATCAAAACGCCTTGACAAGTTCTAAGGAATAGAAATCCCATAAAGTGTATTTTCTTACCAAAAAGGAATTAGAAGAGAAGTTTATATGAAAGATACCTGCAAAATGCCCTAATATTTGTAGGCTATAGAACACACTTCTAAATAATATATGGGACAAAGAATAAATCTCAAAAAATTTTAAAAATTAAAACAAGTGAAATAAAATGACAATTTTAATTAAATTTAAATTTAAAAAGTGTTATAAAAAACATGATCTAAAATCAATAATCTAAGTTTCCATCTTAGAAAACTAGAGAAAGAACAATTTAAGACAAAAGCAAGCAAAGGAGAGCAAATCATAAAATCAGGTAAAAGAAGATCAATGGAATTGAAAAAAAACCATAAAAGTAATTGACGAAATCACTAAGACCAAATGTGATTTCTTAAAAGGATCAATAAAAAATAATACAAGTCTAGGCAGGGCAACCTAGGGGGTAAAAATGGTGGAAACACAAATTATAAATGTTAGAAATAAAAGGGGGATTATCAGTATTAATTCGTGAACATTAAAGGAATGATAAGTGAACACAAAGACCTAGATCAATCTCAATAGAGAGCCCAGGGGAAAGAAATGCACATATTACTCAACTGGTGTTTGAAAAAGGAGCAAAGGGAACTCAATGCTGAAAGGATAATCTTCTTAGCAAATGGTGTTAGAACAATTGGATGTACCCATGCAAAAAAATAAACCTAGACAAAGACATCATGACTTTCCCAAAATTCACTCCAAAATGGATCACAGATATAAATCTGGAACACAAACTATAAAAATGTTAGAGGAGAACTTTGCAGAATATCTATGTGACCTTGGATCATTTAATAAGTTTTTCTGATGCAACATCAAAAGCAGGATCCATGAAAAAAATTGGTAAAATATACTTTATTAAAAAACAATCTTCTACTCTGCAAAAGACACCGTTAAGGAAATAAAAAGACAAGCCACAGACTGAGATAAAATATTTGAAAAACATATCTGGAAAATATATTTTATCCAAAATACAGAAAGAGCTCTTTTCTTCTGTATTTTATCCAAAATATAGAAGAAAGACTTAAAACTTAACAAAACAAACAACCTAATTGAAATGTGGGCAAATGATCTGAGCAGTCACCTCACCAAAGGAGATATACAGTTGGCAAATAAGAATATGAAAAGATGCTCATCATAATTTGTAATTAGGGAAATGCAAATTAAAGTGAGATACAACTGCAAACCTATTTGAATGGCTAAAATCCAAAAATTTCCCGATACCAAATGCTCCTGAAGGTGTGGAGCAACAGGGACTTCCATTCACTGTTGATGGGGACTCAAATGGTATAGGTATTTCAGAGCTCAGTTTGGCATCTTTTTCAGTAAGCTAAACATAGTCTTACCATATGATCAAGCAATCATGCTCCTAGGTTTTTACACAAGTGGTTTGAACATTTATGTGCACGCAAAAACATGTGTAGGAATGTTTACGTGAGCTTTATTCATGGTTGCCAAAAAGGAGGGCAACCGAGATGTCCTGTTATAGGTGAATGGATAAACCAACGATGGTACGTCCCTACAATGCAATACTACCCAGCAATTAAATAAATGAGTTACCAAACCACAATAAGATCCAACAGTGCCTTAAAAGCACATTGCTGTGTGAAAGGAGCCAGTCTAAAGGGCTACCTGTTGTATAATTCAAATTATAAGATATTCTTGAGAAGGGAAAACGATAAAGAAAGTGAATAACCAATAACTACAAGATTGGGGGGAGGGGAGGGAAGGGGAGTTAAATAGGAAAAGCACAGGGACATTTCTAGGACAAAAAAGCTATTCTGTATGATAATGTGATTGAAGTTATATAACACTGCACTTTTTCAAAACCCATTGAGATCATAGCACAGAATGAACTTGAATATATGCAAATAAAAATATTTAGGAGGTTAAGGGAATCTCAGAATGGAATGCAGAATGTGACAAAACAACATAGCTGTACTATATAACTACATAAATCCATGAAACAACCTCACTAAAAGATGGGTGGGAGGTGCTGACCTAAGTAACTTTGGAAACAACTAGAGTCTGTAAAACTGAAGGTAAAAGAAATTGTACATGAGCCCTGTAATCTGGGGGATAAAGTTTTGTCTCAAAGGGGACACTGGCTCACAATCTTGACACCGCTGTAGATGTATGTAGAATTGAATAATTAACTTAATAAACAGCAGATATGAGAAGCCAGTCTGCTTCTTGTTGGAGCACAGTTTAGAAATAATAAAGTGTAGAAGGCTAGGACGATCCATGAGCTCGTGGATCAGTGTTGGAAACATAAACATAAACTCATATTTTCCTTAATGCAGATGCAGGTGGTAATGTGTGGAAATATTTATGATATGATTAAGATATACGTATATGCAAGTAACAGTAAAAACACACATATATTTCCTTGCTCTGTTAGCTGAAAAGGCCTAATAGGAAAGAAATAATATCCCAGTAGCAATAACAACACCTATTGCCCAAACGTGGTGTCTAACCTCATTCTCCGATAACATTTACCGTGGCTCTTTGGAGAAATGGCTGCTTTTGGGAATGGAGCAGGGAATATACAGGATAAGTCTAGAACATGTTACAGTGCTGAAAAGTAAGGGAGCACTACACACACACACACACACACACACACACACACACACACAGAGAAGGGTATGTCATAAGGACACAAAAGCCAAGTGTAAGAACTCCCAGTGACCAAAGCTGGAACAGTTTAAACAAAACAAAATAGTATTGCATTATAACCCAAAATAGAACAAAAATGTCCATAGGTACATACTGATATGAATAAATGAGTGAATAAATCAGTAAAAAAGTCAGGAGAATAGACACATATTCCATAAAAAATAATCCTAAAATGTATGCACTTACTCTGTCCCGAGTGAGGAAAAGCATAATTTTCCATGTACTAAGTGTAGGCACTTCCTTCCAAAAAGTATAGCATGGAAGGGGAGAAAAAAAGAGTAACTTCAGAGTGGAGAAAACTGGCAAACACTGCTTCAAGCAGGTAATCATGGTCGACATCAGCAGCAATAAACCATGCTGGTAGGATGTACCCCAGAGTTACCCTACAATGAAAATGGCAATTTACCTCAGTGATGTTCCTCCCCAAAACCCATAACCCAGTCTGATCATTAGGAAAGCACTAGTCAAAATCCAGCAGAGGGGCGTTCTACAAAATATCCAACCAGAGCTACTCAAAACAGTCAAGGTCATCAAAAACAATAAAAGCCTGAGAAACTGTCACAGCCGAGAGGAGCCTGAGGAGCTTACAAAGTCACGTGGCAGCTACCCTGGATAGGACGCTGCAACAAGAAAGACATCAGGTAAAATCTAAGGAAATGTAAATAAATTATGAGTTTTAGTAATGATGTATCATTATTGGTTCATGAATTATAATAAACGTGTTGCACTAATGGAAAATGTTAATACTAGGGGGACCTGGGCATATGGTTTATGGGAAGGCTGTACTGTCATAACAACTTTTCAGTAAATCTAACATTCTTTTTAAAAAATAAAGTATATTCAAAATTTTCTTGGGGGGAAGACGTTTGTGGCCAGAGTTGCCCCATAAATCAAACACTGTACAAAACCAACTGAAAAATGAATGGCAGCCCTTGAGTCGTGCAATACAGTGCTGCCTTTCCACAACAGGATTAAGCTCCCTACCTAGGTGTTTGCCTTTGCAAGGACTGGTATTCACCACTTGCGTCTTTGGTGCAGGCCTAGCTTTGAGGTAACTCTTGTGTACCTACAAACGGAGCAAGGTGTCACAAGCATGTGCTAACATCCAAAGAAATTCCACTGTGTGGGAGGTACGTGTGTCAAGGGTATGGTATGGTAGCTGCAAAGAGCATGTGAATGACCATATCCTTACCAATCTTCTCCAAACCAAGGTTCGAATATCACCTTTTTGTGAAGCAAAGTGTATCCTCACGTTTCTCTGCCATACCGCTATTGACATAATGAGCCAGCGAGGGGTTCCCTCCACCATATTCCAAGCCCACTTTATATTTACCCCAATAGAATCTGGATTGTGATAAATGTACTCCTGTGCTCTTGTTCAGAATATGTTTTTGGTGTTAAGAGACCTTGTGTTATTCTCCCTGATTTTCTTAGCATCTGCTAAAATGCTTGCCGTGTAGTGGGTACTCAATAAATATTTGCTGTTTGGGGTTAAAGAAGGAAGTTGAGTAAGTGAGATGGCTTCGTGTCCTTAGAAAGAGCCTAGGATGAGAATATAGCAGAACAGATTCTCATTATCTTTTGGTGTGACTTCTGCAGCCTACGACATGTATGTAACATTGTTTTACATCGCACAGCCTGGTGTAGTACTTAGGGTGAGTGTGTGTGTGTGTGTGTGTGTGTGTGTGTGTGTGTACATATATATCACTTAGTATACTAGAGCCAAATCATCCTAAAAATGAAACGATATAGGGATCAATCATATAGAGATCACATTTTAAAGATGTTTGATCGTACTTTTAAAGTGGATCATTTGATGAAAATTATTGCTTAGGAAGTAAAATATCTTCTAAAATTTGCATTTTCACGTCTTGATATTTTTAGTAGTTGAGGGACACTTTGGGGACATATTGACTTACAAGTAGTTTAACTTACAAGTAGTTTACAAGTAGATTTAACTTTTGAAAAGATTAACAATGCTAACCATACACTATATTTCCCCAAAGGATATCTACTAAATACTTGAGTATTCCAAACCAATATCCCTTGACTCTTCTATTATTAATGCAAAGCAGTGTAGGTATGTTATTTAAAAATTCATTATTATTCTGATCTTTTCTCATCGGGGCAATGTCTTAAGGCAAAGGCTAATTATAAAAGCCACATCTCAGATCACTTCTACTTGAATTAAAGAACTGCCTGGAAAAAGAAAAGCACCTTCAATTGCTTTACAAAGGTGATAATGCTGTTGAGACCCCTATGTCTCTCAGTGGGACTGTTGCCATGTTTAACATATTTAATACATCTAAGAAGCCTACCTTTCAGAAAAGCAATTAGAGGTCATAATGGAATACTCTGATTTACTTAATTTTATATACAGTATAAAAATAAATGGAAGTGATTAGGGAAGGGGAAATCAGGGGCTAAAATCTACCTTGGGGAGTAGCAGACATGCCATAGAAAGTAGCATCTGGCTTTTAGAAGAGTTTGGCATGTGACAAAACAAGAGCCAGCTTGGAAATGAATAGCTCTGCCTCCATAATACTCTTTGAGTTCAAATCCCAAGGTTCCACCAGCTTTGTGCAACCAATTTAATTAGAAAAGAGAACACACTATAAAGTAGCAAATGATTTACAAGGGCAGAAACCCTTCTGTGATCTGGAATGTTAAATACTCTAGGATGAGTCACTCATAAAAGTCTGAGCTATGACTTTCTGTTCTAGTTCTCTCTATATATTTCAATAAATCTATTAATGTTTATTAATGTTGCAAACCAATAAGAAAACAAAATTAGCGACCATAAGAAATTTAGGATTTTAATGTAATATAAAGTTACACAATTGTGTTGGTTGGTGCCACTTCTTTACACACATTCGATTATATTCCCTACCTCTGAGTTGATAATGGTAATGTTTGCCTTGGCACAAAATACAGAAGGGCAGTCGTCCATCTAAGTCAAAATGGGTAGAATGCATCTCTTGCTGGAGCAGATCTTGGCTATGACTTGTCAACCCTGCCTTTGCCAGTAAGAGTCAAACCTCAGCTTAGTAAAAGGAACAAGGCACTTTAATTGCCTAGTAAGGAATACACTAGAGATTCCATGTTACAGACTGACCACCATGTTCTAATATTTTCTCTAAAAATATTACAGAGAAAGGATTTCAGAGTACGTGTTTTCCATCGAGAAAAGTAGAAAGTGAGCATGGAAAACAATCGCATAAGCACAGCTGCCCTTTTACAATGAGTTTGGATCCACTGTTCCTGATTTATTTTCTCTCTTTTTTTATGATTTTAAAGACTTGCCTGATTTAACCCTAATTTGACCAGAAGACATCCTTAAATATGGAATTTCAAGCTAAAAATGCATATTATGAAATCGACTTGCATTGTTCTATGTTAGCCACCTTAAAAATCGATACCACATTTGAATATATTTGTCGGAAGGTCAAAAATAAATCAGTTACAGTTCAGGTGTGCAAAACATTGGGTGCTTAATGTGCTTCCCATTGTGTTCATTTGATACCATGAATTCCTGGGAACCAAAGGGAACCTCCGCTTTGTTTTCATCCTGAGTGAAGTGGACACGTGCTAGAAGAATCAATACGGTTGACCTGAGGTGCAGTAGTGATGGTGCCTATTATCTTGGTATTTGGGGTCATCTGTTGGCCAGTGTAGCCTCTTTTAATCAAGGAATACTACATTCCTTGATAGGATAGAGACCATGCAGTCTGATATCAGAAGGGAGAACTTAAAGGAACATGTAGGGCTTATTATCTTGCTTTTGTTCCTAGGGCACGGATCACTGCTGAAAGATAAATCAGGGAACCAGGTCTGATGTTAATGTAAGCTTACCTTGTGTTACCCCCACATTAGCATCATTCGCCAGCCCTGTGACTCTCAGTGCTCCGTTCTGTCTCCACGAATCTCAAAAATCATTGCTTAAAAACAGCTAATCCCTGTCTTTAGTTGATGATTCAATGACGGAAAAAAAGACAAAAAAATCAAGCACATTTTAGTGTAAGGGGTATGTGATACAGAAAATGCCAAATGGAAGATCCAAGGAAGAAGTAGGAGGATGTAATAAAAGCAATGCAAACAAACGGCAATTGCTGTGAATTCTCCAACGTGAACTTAGTGGGGATTTTTTAAAAATATTTTCTTGCCTTAATCTTCTTTCTTTTGCTCATCATTTATTTGCTAATTATGATGATATAAAAATTGCACACAATTATTTATTTGAATACCCTTTATAGGAGGATTGTTACTATGGAGACAGAAAAATAAAATCATATTAAAAAGCCCCGAGGTTAACAACCTAAGGAGCTGAAGTAAATGGGGAGACCGCATGGTAAAATGATAAAAGCCTGGAATCTAGAACTAGCCTGCCTAGGTATTCATTTTTACTACTTATTACATGCCCGACTTCAGGCAAATTACTCAGTGTCAGTTTGTCTCAATTTCCTTGTAAGTATCCTGGGAATAACACTAGTGCCTCCCTCACGTAATAGTCAATTAAATGAGGTAACACATCAGAAAAAGAAAACCACTGAGAATAGGACCTAGAAATATGTGTGCTTAAAACAAAAAGAGTGAAAAAGATTTAGGGGAACAGCTTTGTTTGCTATATTCAGAAACATTTGAGAGAATACAAATCCTCCCATCATTGATATTTTCCTCTTTTTGGCCAATAGCATAACTCAGTGGAACACCGCTAAGAGACAGCTATTCCTTGCAAAGCTTGGAGGGGAGCTGGACTCAGCACCAAGTCTCACGTTAGCAGTAACCAGTCATTCTGGTCACATCCACTCCCTTCAAGTCCAAGTGTTCCTGGGTGATATTTTTCAGGCTAGGACCTGGAGATTTTCTTTGCTGAGATTCTGTTCAGGGTTTATTACATAGCACTCCACTTAGAGATGCTCCCCAGATACTACCAGTGGAGAAAATCTTCAATGTTTGTTAATTTACTTATTGGGAATGAGTGAACCCGATGGGAGAAATACTTAGAATTTTTACAGTTCACAATTTTTCTTAGCCCGTGCCTTGGTACAGATTTCATTTTTAGGTATTTATATAAAAATAAAGTACCATGACTGTAGACGCTATTTTATAAAGGAGAGGAAATTATTGCTCTTAAAAACTGTGTTATTATTAAACAATGTGTGATAGTGATAAGTTGCTATGGATAAATATACTATGTGATTTATCCACTTCTAATTGAATTTATACATTTAGTGAAACAAACCGTTTTCAAACAATCAGGTGAAATTCTCTCTATGTAAACTGAATATGTCAAGTGCAGGTATGTGTTAAGTTTTAATGAAAATTAAAATTAGGTAATTAGTGCTGCAGAGGAAGCTTCCAGAACAATGTAGAGGTCATCTGGAATAAGAAAGAAGTAACTGAAAACTGAGGCGTCGGTATGAGCTGGACAATTGCCTAGAACTTGCCCGAGCCCTAAGACTGGATAAAAAAAAGGAAAGATGATAATAATTTACTCAGCAGAGAACATATGGCAATGTGTTCTTAATTTTTGTTTTTTAAAAAGAGAGAGGATAGGGCAACGTAGGTAAAAGCCAACGGTGCAGATTTTCATTTTGTATTGTCAGAGGTGATGAGAACAATCTGTTTTGTAATTTAATTTTAAATTCCTTATATAAAATTAGAACTTTGGGCATCAGATGTTATTAACAACAGGTTTGAAAGCTTTCTTTTGGAGCTGTCAGCATATTTCTTTTATTTCTTCCACGTAAATCTAATCTAACATAGAAATGAATTCATTTGTGCATTAGTGACCAAGTGAGCAAACCCCTTCCTTTTTTTGATAGTTTTTTTCCCTAAAATATCCTACCTAGAAAAAGTCGTCATGATCTGTGGTTATTATTTAGCAGAGTTTTTCCCCCAAATAAAAGTCATAGGGGAGTGACTTTCAATCACAACATCTCATCTCATACATAATGCATAACTGGAGCAATTAATTTTTTCCTTTGGTAATAATGGAACATTACCCAGGAAGGGTCAAGGTGGGGAAGCAATAAGTAACAGCAAGCTAATTATTGTCCTGCATTAATTCATTTTCTTCTTGTCCACATTAATTGTAGAGTAATGAGCTTAGTCTATGAGCATTTCTAAAGAAAAACTTAAAAATGTCACAATAACTGTTATGTTAACAATAACAGATAAAATGTCATACATTCTCTATGTTAGGCATAATTCATTCTTTATATGTATTATTTTTGTTAATTCCTATGAAAAGTCTGATTATCTATTTTACATATCCCCACTGTACAAATTAAGGTACCAAAAGAGAACATTTTAAATAATTCATCAAAGTTTACACAACAAGGAAATGTTAGCAACTAGAAAATAATTTAAAATGTACTTCATAGACCACTTATTCTCATTAGCATGTAAATGAGATAATATTATGGAAACGTGAATACAGACATCAGCTCCACTCCCTTTTCTAGACAAAACATTCTACAGATTTGGACCTCTATGTAATCATGAATATGAGTTATTTTCCATGTCCAGCCTTATTTGTAGCTAAGATAAATCACTTAGCATGGCAGAACTCAATAGAACATATCACATTTTAAATACTAAAATGAATAAGCACAGAAGAATGACATGAAATGAAGTTGTGTAAACTATTTTCATATGCTCACAAATGTTTTAAGGACACTATAAATTATATTTACTTTTTTGTATTTTGCTTCTGATTTAGATAATAATTGATTTTTGAATTATTTAAAATATACGAAATTCCAAATTGATTTGATATGGTAATGTAACCAGGTTATTGATTAGTTTGAACTTGAAAGAAACATCATGAAAATGTTTTATATTGTTCAGTTTTTACACACATTTGCATTGATCTTTCTGATGCCCACCTTGGCCAAATCCCAGACAGTTTGCACCGCTTCTGGTCAGTGTCAAAAACACTTTTTTAAATTATTTTTCCTTATATCCAAAGTAAAGTTCTCTCTCTCACCCTCTCCCACTTACTCTGCAGCTTCTGGACCTCTGATGTCTGGAAATTGAGGTAAGGGGCACAATAAGCATGGCGGGCGCTTCCACTATCCCACAGCTAGATTCCTCTGCAATGTCAGGCATAGAATGCTGGCACTCTATTGTGGGCCAATGCATGGCGTATTTGGAGACATTTTAAAGACCTGAGGTCCTTATATTTCCTTAGCCTGTGTGACTCATGCTGTGTGTGTGTGTGTGTGACTGGTTTAAGTTCCCTCTCAGCCTTCCCTCTGTGCAAAATCTCTACAGCTGCAACCTCCTTAACCTATGGAAATTCACGCAGCTTTGCCTTGTCAACAGCTAGGAACTGCATTTTGTCCAGCTCCTGCCCTCTGTGTCTGCCATTTCAAACCAGTTGCTCAGCATTCCATCCTCAGAGCTCTCTAGGAAAAGAAGGCAGTGACACATTCTAACAGGTCCTAAGAATCTGCTTTGTGATCGAGGTGCTGGTCTCCCTTCCTCCAGGAAATCACAATTTATCTCAATAGATGGATAGATGAGGGGCGCCGGGTGACTCAGTCGTTAAGTGTCTGCCTTCAGCTCAGGGTGTGATTCCAGGGTCCTGGGATGGAGGCCCGCATCGGGCTCCCTGCTCCTCTGGGAGCCTGCTTCTTCCTCTCCCACTCCCCCTGCCTGTGTTCCCCATCTTGCTGGCTGTCTCTCACTCTGTCAAATAAATAAAATCTTAAAAAAAATAGATAGATGATAGATGGATACACAGATAGATACACAGATGATAGACAGGCAGACCTAATTATAAATATAAAAAGTCACATATTCCTTTCCTCCATTTATTTTTCTAATTTGTCTCCCAGCCTTTAGTGTATCTGATATCAAATGTCCTTTTATGTCATATAAAAGAACATAAAGCTACCTTGTAGATTTCCAGTAGCCTTGTAAGTCTAACGATACATTTGTTACCAAGTTTTGTATTGTAACCAAGAAGCAGAATTCTCACGCATTGCATACGTTTTCATAGTCATCACACTTCATGGGGACTTATCCATATGAGAATTTCTACAGCATTTATCATATGACCAGTTTTGACCAAACAGTTTTTTCCCCTGGGGATAATACCAATATGTCCAAACAAGTTAAGATGCCAAACTCATATAATGACTAGAAACATTTTGAAAAATCTTGGTGTACCCGAGAACTGCCCAGTGGTGACCTATTTTGAAAAAGATATTAATTCCATATTATTGTTTAGCAAAACTCAATATGGCTTCTATAAATGACCAAATAAAATAGATGGGGATTCATTGTTATGTTAAGGGGTATTTATTGGTCCACTTACTATGTGCTACAAACAGTTTTAGACAAGAACGAATGAACAAGACAGATGATTCCTTGCCCATTAGGGTTTACATTCTAATAAGTGATAAAGACATAATAAGTAAAAAAAAAAAAAAAAAGTACGTATATATTGTAATACCAGGTGGCTAAGTGATTTGAATAAAAGCAAGGCAGAGCAAGGGTCACAGTGGAAGACTAATGGCCAGGTAAGCCCTTCTGAGGAAATCACAGTTGATCACAGGCCTGAATTTAGCGAGGGAGTAAAAAAGAGAAATGTTTGGGGCAGACCGTTTCAGGCCTAGAACATGAACCGGAAGAGTTAAGAATGCAGAAATGAGCAGGGACAGAAGAATACCTGGCCTTCCATGTCGGGTCAGAGAGTTGATTGAGACCACAAACATGCCGCGAAGCCGAGGAGAGCACTCAGTACTAGAAGGAAAAGGGTCTGCGTGTTCCAGCCACATCGCATCGGCCCTCGTAATGATGCCGTGCTTTACTGGGTCAGGTACTGCTTATTTGTCACAACAGTCATGGGAAATAGGTGGACTGGGCCTTATTGTACAGATTACAAACTCAGCTCTGCCAGGAGCAGACAGCTCGACAGCGTTCACACAGTGGTCTACACAGAGGCGCACTAATTCAGACTCAGCACGGGTAGGCTCGAGCACGGGCGCCGAGTGAACACCACGATCACTGGCAGTTTCTGATCCCTGTAACGGACTTTCAATATTTCCCTGTTTCGACCATGAGTGATTCCAGACTTACACATAAACCTGTGAGTTAACGAAGGTTAATATTTGTTCACTGCAGGTATTAATGCGAAGCTGTGCTATTTTCATAAATATCTGCATTGATTTAGCCTTTATGAAAATTTACAGAAATGAGACCTTAATGCCACATCTTTAGCTTAGGATGCAGCTGTGTTCTTGCAACACCCAGGTGACTACAAAAAGGTCAAGTGTGATTGAAATGTGACCAAGTATAATTTCTAGAAAACTGCAACTTCCGCAAAAGAATCAGATAGTATTTTTCTAATATAGTTTAAAAGGACACTTTTTAGACTAGCACATAGATAGGCAACCATGTATGTTCTTTTCCTATGTACCTATAATTAACAATCCCATTATCGACTAAACCAGGAATTATTTTAACACATGTTCTAAGTGCCACTGGACTCAAACATGAAACCCAGTTGATGCAGATGTGCATTTTTTAAAGTGTTCATCTAAACCGATAAGTTGCTCATAAGGCTTTCACCCATGACAGAACCTATGAGATGCTCAGAAAACCCTATTCCTGTTTTCTCATCTATTTTCCATGGATTAATTTATTTGTTGTTCATCATACTTTCCAATTCTTCAACCAAGGTTATATAGCGCTATCTTTTAAATACAGGGAATAATCCTTTATGGAATAATTCCTGAAAATATCCCCCATTATACTTTTTCAATTTTTATGCCAAGATGATAGAAATAGAAATGTTCTCTCAACTCATACATTTCTATTTTACTCGCAAGTTTTTCTCTTTTTAACATTTTGTTTTGTTTAACAGTATTCGTACTCCTCCCTAAGTAAATGATGATATGGATGCATAAGGATTTTCTACAGCTTATGACTTCTCATCTACTTTTAATATCCTTGTAACTTGTTGTATTTCCAGTCTTGGGGTTTGGTAAAGTGGTGATACCTATGTTGTTGACATAATGGTACCTGAATTGATACTGATGGAAAACCTCACTGCTATTACATGGTGTGGTGTTTATGTTTCCAAGTACAGAGGAAAACAATACTGTAGCTAATCAAATCCACTATCTTCAGCTAAAAATTATTCAAAATATTTTACCTAAACATATATGATCAATTTGGTTCAGCTCATTTTCACATGCTGCTAATAAGAAATGAACATAAAAAACAATTTTGAGGACACTGTGTTCACCATTTTCTTTCTGTTCAACCTATGAATTTTGAATTCCATCTTGATTTGGATAGAATAATAAGGATTGTTCTTAAAATGCTGATTAAAATTAAAGGGTTTTATTATCTTATTATCTGATGCTATCATAAAGCTTGTTATCTGAATGTTACCATGGATTTTATCATGTCCAGCAGCTTAGCATACTTCCTTCATAATGTTACAATAAAAGTAACTATTGCACCTAATTTTATATCCCATAATAAAAAAAATGACACTGAAGAATCAGTTCTGGTCTAAGCTCTTAATAAAAAGGAAATGCTGAGAATTTTATCATGTTTTATTCTGTGCGTGGTAAGAATCAGTACAGGTGATCATAATATTTTGGAATATTAATTCAACTTTGAATCAAATAGTTCTTTCATTTATTGCTATCATTTCAGTGGCAATTAAAATTTACTTAAAATTTTTCAAGCATTCCACGATTATCATAAAGTTTAAATTTAACATTGAGTAAACCCTGACATGTGTTTTGTTATTGCACTGTGACATGAAAAAGATGTATTTTGGTTACATATAGAAATAACATAAAAATCTCCCAGGCATATTTTCATACTCCCCTTTTTATACAAATCTGAAATATCAAAGACAATACAAATCTATACTGTATCTTTGATTAATTAACATATACCAAGAATCTGTCTAAACTTGAAATCAGTTTTCAAGTATGACCTTGACAATGATTTTAAAATATCAAACTACTGTGAATCATAGAATCTCAGTCAGAAACTTGCTTATTCATAAAAAAACAAACAGTTTTTAAAAGTTTTATATAATCACCCAGATTCTACTAGGTGTTTTAAGTTTATCTCCGTATAGCATCAGGAACTTAAAACAAACACTTTACTCTCACTTTGTAAGGAAAAAAAAATGGATACATGAAAAAATATTAAGTTGATTTAATTCAGGGCCTTTCTCATATAAAGCTCAAAAATTTTGAGACTTTATACTGGACGGTAGTGAAAAAAATGCTAGAGGAAGATTTCAGTTACGTGCCAGAGCTGACCTGCATTGGCACGCAAGGGCTGATGGTCAGCACCACTCTACATCTGCATTTGGGGACAACACGTGGGAAGTTTGAAATAACCAAGGGGTATTTACTCCAAGGAAATCAGAAGACGCTATAACTTTTCTCTCCCACCCTGAGAACTGGAGTACACAATTCTTTCCTAAGAGACTACCAGTCTGCCCAAATGCATATTAGCCTTTTTAAAATTTTAAACATAAAAAAGCCCTAATTATTTGACTGCATAGCAGAGCCAAACATGCATGCTAATCTTTTAAAGCGAGGTCCCGATTCATTAAGGTAATCATAATTTTCATCCTGATCAGGGACTGCTGATCCTAAGGAGCTCAGGGATCCAGCTAATGACCCTGTTCCCTCGAAGGCGTAGGTCTGGAGGGAGTCAAAAGGAGGGGCACAAGGATCAGTATTAGCTTCTTCGAGCTTTTCTAGAATGAATTTCCGGAAAATGGCACTGTCTGGGCCAACCTGCAAAGACTGCCTGTGCAGGCTCCTGATCTCTGCAGCAGCAGTTTTCCGGGTCTTGCGTTCCCGCATGATGGTGCGAGTCCTCAGTGCCACGATATCAAAAGCCTCTGTATCTTCTTCTCCTCCCCCTTCGTCGTCATATCGGAATATGTTCTCTCGGAAATCTTCACCTTTCTCCGGGAAGAGGGTCTGCTTTCTTCGCTGTTTCAGACCTAGGATCAAAAAAATAAACCCTGACAAAGAAAGCACATGAGAACATTAATTAATGTAATATAATAAATATGACATGTTAATATAATAAGTTTGTATTTATCAATATTACATATTTCTTATAATAAACTTTATAATCCTTGCTTTTGTTAAAAGCTCAAGACATGAGTTTAGATTTTATAATTGTAAGACAAAAGAAAACATACAGTCGGCCCTTGAACAATGCAGGGGTTGGTGACATCATCCCCTGCACAGTGGAATATCCCCGTATAACTTTTGACTCCCCAAAACTCAACGACAGTATTTGCTTTTGAAATTTTACAAAAGGGTCATGCAGAATGACATAAGGCAGTATAACAATATTTCTGGCTGATGATTTAGAGCAGAAAAACATATATAAGAATAGAGTGAACTGTTTTGTGATGATAACCAATTTAAAATTGTATTTTTTATATATTGAAAAAGAAAAGTAGCATAAGGGAACATTTTCCAATCTACATGCATTTGTCAATTTTAGTAACCAATAATCCATGCTAAGAGGAGTTAAGCATAACAGAGCAGTTTGAAATTCCCTGCTGAGACAAATTCTGTGGCATAATTATTTTCCAAGTTAGTATTTATCGACTACAAGGTATATGCCACCAGATACAGGTTTAGAACCTGTGCTCAGTGATGCCACATTAATTTCAGAAAGCCCAAACTATTATTTTTTTTAATCATAATACTGGTTTGCCCATCATGTAGAAATGGAACAATGTCAAAGCACCTTTTTTCGATTTTTAGAGAAAATTGTGTGTGTGTGTGTGTGTGTGTATCAAGAATAGCCAACCCTTTCATAGCCTTGGAACTATTCAGAATTTCACCTATAGGAAATGAAACAAACACGAAATGATGTTATTAATATTATCATAAAGGGAAATACATTAGACAATACTTTATATAAATCTTACCTTTAGTGTTCTTGAAATAAGGTCTTTGAGTTTGAATCCAGGTACTGTGAAACTCAGCTCAGATATATGGTTGACATAGAAAGGGAGCTAATAAATAATTTTTTCAATCTATGAACTGGAGAGAGTATTCATGACACTTTCAAAGAAAACTACTGACTACTGGTTGACCCTTCCCACCCTCTAAATCTTACTCATACCCTTGACTGTGAGGCTGTCCTTGGTTTACTCATGGGGTTTTTGGACTTGGTTTAGGTCTTCACCTATGAGTAAAATCAGTACTTGTCATCCTCTAAACACTACACTGTTTTTATTGCACTTGATTCTGATACCCAGCTATGTAGCTCTATATTCAGTTTTATGATCAAAGACCATTAAAAATTATCTTAAAAACTGAGGCTGGGTAGGAAAGAATGGTGATTTGGATGGTAAACAGGAATGCATGATTTTTTGAGGCTTTGAGAAAGATGAGAAGAGTGAGGGCAAAGCAATCCCTGAACACAGATGCCATTTTGAGCACTGAGTTTGGGATTATGTTGGGGTTAACGCAGAGCATGAAATCAGCGGTAATACCTGGTTTGCTAAAATATAGCAGGGAGGCGTAGGGGGCGATGGAAGGTTTCCGAGAATGGTGTAGGCCTTTGGAACACCGAGGCCTGCATGACCACTCAGCCCTTGGAATGCCGCAAGGAGTTGCCTTCCCTGAAGCTTTCTTAGCCGGAACAGCCACCCTGTGATCTAAGAGATGTTTGCATTGTCCCTTAGGCTATGTTTAGCAGAACTCGTGGAACATGCAGATTAGCATATCTTATCTCTACTGTAAACAGGTCCTCCTAGTTTTACTAAGACACTTTGTCACACATCCTGTGCTTAAGAAACAGTGATAAGGATTTGTAATTATCCTCAAGGACCAATAAAAGTGGGAGCAAAGAAGAGCAAAGGGTCTTCGTCTCTGAGTGTTGACCCCTTTGCCTTCTCCTCTCTTTAACAGCAAAGTTCGGAGTAATCCTTCATCCATCAGCACAGTGATTGCTGGCTGTTCCCGGCAGGATTACAGAACCAGTGGCTGATATCATTGTTCTCAATACTCTGTAATAAAGTGGTGTTGACTTTGACAAGAAGTTACAAAGGAAGCAAGAGACGGTTTAGGTTATACATACTGACTGGTATGTTAAAGAAAAAGGTTATGCTAAATGAATTATTTGTAGTTGTGGAAGCCTGACTAAAACATTTTGGGGTTCATCTGTCTCATCTGTAAAATAGAAACTGCTTCTGAAAACAACAACAAACAAAAAAAAAACAGAGCTTGGGGCTCCTGGGTGGCTCAGTCCCTTAAGTGGTTAACTCTGGATTTCAGCTCAGGTCATGATCTGAGTTGTGAGATCCAGCCCCGCTCCAGTGGTACTCAGCGCTGAGTCTGCATGAGATTTTCTCCTTCTCCCTCTGCCCCTTGCCCCTCTCGCGCACTCTCTCTCTCTCTCCCTCTTGCCCGTCTCGTGCGCGCTCTCTCCCCCCACGCTCTTGAATAAATAAATAAATAAAACCTATGAGAAAACGGAGCTATTTTTTTGAAATTTCTTTTGTGTTTAGCACTTTGATCAAGTAAAACCCTCCTTCTACATTCCTCCAACCTGTTTCCTTCCTTTCACAGTGGTCCTAGGGCTCTAAAGTTGCTGTACAGGGTTGAATAGACTTGTGTACGTTTACAGAAATTTAGCATATCTGCATGACCCTTTGTAAAGTACTTAACGCTTTGAGTTTCACTCCATTCATACAACGCAGGTGATAATAGTTACTACTTCGTAAGGTTATTGTGAGAATCACGTTGTATACTGTGTGTAAACACTCAAGACAGTACCCTGGCGTCTAATGAGCACTCAACAGAAGGTCACTATTATTATTACTGACTGTTATATAACTGTATGTGCTGCAATGCACAGTGTCGAAAACATTCCTAAGCAGATGTGCACACACGCCGACATACTCCAAATTCAGGGATCCTTGATTTTCATCTTGAAATGCATGGCCACTCTATTTTTCATTTACTCCACGGTTTAAGAATTGCAACATATTCAGAAGAGCAATTAACACACACACACACACACACACACACACACACACACACCCCCATATCATGCTGTGAAAATGGAATTAACTATTTTTTATATTTATCACATTATTTTCAGTAATGAAGATAGGTTCAGTTCAGCACTACTTACCAAATATTATCATGATGCTTATCAAAATAGCAAGTATGACTTCTGTTCTGAATCCCATGGCAAGCATTAGGTCCTTATTCCTGCAGGTCTGTGTACTGCCAGAGTCATCACAGTCGCAGATGTGTACGGTAAGGGTGTTGGTACTTGTAAGTGATGGGATTCCATTGTCAGCAATTAAGACAGCTATGTAGAAGACAGGCTCTTCTTGAAGGCTAAAACCAGTTCTATTAGTCAAAATTACAGCTGTGTTATCTAAAACAAAAACCCATGTGCATAATTTTTCAATAATATAAAAGAAATTCATACCAGTCATATGTACTACAGGCAACAGTATAGATATATCAAGTAAGTTTAAATAATAAAGAAAAAATTTCTGATAAATAGTCGAAAAATCCACTCAAAAAGTCATTATTGATTTGGCATGGCTCTAACCCTAATTACATAATTAGATGAATTACATAAATCAGTTCCAAAATGTCTTTGATAAAGACAGGAAACGTAAATGTGGAACAAAGAAAACAGCTCTTTAATCAGATATCAATATTTTATAGAGGCTACTGATATTAAAGTTATGATGACAGTATGAGTTTCATTTGCGTTATTTACTCATGACATAGTGCTTTTTCTAATAGAAACTCATTCTTTTCACAAATACTTTAAATACACAAGATTTCCAAAGTCATCTGCCAGTATCACAGCAAGTGATCCCAAATCACGTATTTACTAATGAGACAGAAGGGTTAGTTTTATACGGTAGGAAAAATCCTATTGGGGTGTTTCATTTTACGTTGACATTATTAACCCATTTTCTATTTAAAAATAAGGTAACAGTTAGACCTCAGTAGCATGCACTGATCACTCTTCTAGACAGAACATTTTAAAAATTGACAAAGATGAACAATATATACTTTGACACTTTTGAAGTTGTTTTCCCTGAATCCCTAAATATTCTAAGTAACTACGTTTTTCAGGGCAGTTTCTTGTGTCTGAGTCCTACATTTCCGCCTCTTCTTTAGTATTGCCATCCCCCAAAATATTTTCTGTAGTAATCAAAACTTAGAATACACAAACAGTAAAATGCAAATAAATGAGGTGTTTCAAAAATGTGTGCCTGCTAACAACCACTTTCCCCAAATCATCTTTTTAAAACAAATTATCCATCATGCTTTGGAACCCATAAAACTTGTGATTTTATTTAGTAGGCAGATTGAAAAGGTAAGAGAGTTTATGTTTTTCAATTCATATTTTATCAGATTATTTTTAATCACAAACATTAAACCAAATTAATTATTTTCTTTATGTTTTAGTATACATATTTTGTCCCAGTGACTTATATTAATATAAAACAAATCTAAGCTATAATTTATTTCTTCATTTGATATTTGCATTTTTTATCCTAAATTTAGCTGAGTTTCCTTCACTGAGAAGTTTGACAAGGAGAAAAGGAAGAGAACATGCCTGCCATTTATTGTCCCATAAAAGATCTCCCATAGATTGAAGCCTAAAATCAGGTGTATGGAAGGACATCTGCAGGTATTTGGCTATGGATACTGAAGTAATAAATCCTATGGTGTTTCTTATCTTTCAGATATAAAGTAAAATGAAAATAGATTCATATTATGACAAGAAAATCTTTTACTGAAGCGAAAGAAAAAAGAACAGAGGGGCTTTCTGCAAAGTCAATCCACTTCTGTATAGAAGGAGAAGATATTCTGTCTCTCCACACAAAATCCTTTGGAATACTGTATCCTTAGATTGATATAATAATTTCATTTTGAAGGAAGGACAATAATCTTAAACCAATTTTATATATGTATAGCTTCTAATTAATGACTCCAAAATCTGTGAATCAATCAAGCTAACATGACTATAAGTATATATCATTTTCTTCCCCATGGATTGAAGATTGAATTTTACAAGGACATGAAAGGAGCCACTGTGTCTATACTGCCATTATATTTGCAGGGTCATTCAGCTTTTGCAAGGTCTTGTAGCCATTGGTGACTTGAAAAAGTGTTTCTCATTGAAAGAAATAGGGCTAGTATTTTCAGAACTTGACTACGGGTTTTGTTTACCATTTTCACTGCCACTCTCTGCTCTATTTCCCAACATCATCATATTGCAAGAACCTTATAAAAAGCAAAATTATAAATACCCTTAAAATCAAGCACATTTCTCAAAGAAAGGAACAAAAGCCATTAGGAGTGAATGGCATTACCTTCATTATCTATGATTATGAAACTTGAGTTCTTTGTGTCTTCCACAGATAGATTAAAGTAAAAATGGTGACCTTCTATGGATTCATCTCTATCCACTGCACTGATGGTCTGAATTATCTAAGGAAAAATAGAAAGTGGATGCTTGGCTTTTGATTCAGGAATATAATTGTTGTTATAAAGATTATTATCATTATTAGTATTAGCTTTTATCAAAATTGCTTTACCAAAATTTTTGTGTATATTGCAGAGGACAACTCTCTTGGGGAGAATGTTAAAATATTTTCTCAGGTTAAAAATAAGTTTACTTGCCCCTTTCAAAAGAGTGTTTTGATACTACATAATAAATTCTTGTTGGAGGCTGAAATGATTTCTATCAGTTAAGTTTGTTAGAAATTCTAAAAGTAACTGTTGCTATAAACCAAGATTTCCTCCCATCCTTTGGACCTGATTTTCCCCTTTCTTCCTTTCTTCTCCCTTCCTTATATGATAGCAGCCATTATGATTTGTTGAAGTTATACATTCCCTGCTCATTTGAGAGCATAGCTGTGGTAAACTTATTGTCTTACTCAAGTATTAGCTAAACTAATGAGTTTTCAAATTGATTTGAGGAAATAATGCATTTAGAGCTTAGGGGCAATGTACATGATTTCCTTTGACCCATAAAGATTATAGCAAAAGTGTTCCACACCAAAAAAATTCCTATTTCAGATCATAAAAAAGTGAAGTAATGCAGTTATGAGCACATCAGTTCACATTTAATTCTTTTCTTTCAAGACATGAATGTGTCAGTCAAGTGGTTCATTATTGTCAAAAAGGAGATATGCTGTCAAGATCACATAGTGAGATTGTGATTAATTCTGGAAATTAAAGTAAATTGATTATAGAAGTTATTGTTTTGAATTTTCTAGAATTAAAGTGCTTTTGACAATGTGTCAAACAAAAATATCTTTAGTTGCAAGATGACAGATCCAAATTTTATAATGTTATACTCAAAGATCTCTCTCTACATGCAGTCTTATTTCTCTACATCGATTTATTTTTTTCCTTATAACACATTCCTAGTTATATCATATTCATATACTGTTAATTAAATAATCTAATAAAATGTATTTTCATTCAATCCATGCCACAGTAATAAATGTGCATTGTATTAGGGTATGCTTTTATTTTGGATTAACATAATAGCCAGGGTGAAGTCGGGGCGGGGGGGACTTGAAACTCTGATATTTTGAATCCTGGCTTTTCCACTTACTAGTTTTTTGTTTTTTTAAGATTTTATTTATTTACTTGACAGAGAGAGAGAGAGAGAGACAGTGAGCACAATCAGGGGGAGTGGAGAGGAAAAAGCAGGCTCCCCGCTGAGCAGGGAGCCTGATGCAGGGCTCCATCCCAGGACCCTGTGACCATGACCTGAGCCCAAGGCAGAAGCTCAACCGACTGGGCCACCCAGGCGCCCTGCCACTTATTAGTTTTTTATTCTTAAAAATCGGAGATACTTACATTTTAGGAATGATTTTTAGAATTATATGTCATAGCTTGTCAAAGCGCTTGTCCATACGGTCAGTACGCGTTTATAAGGTGTTTTCCTCATGAAAACGTGGTCTTGTTGGGATTTGCACAGATAAGATGGTATCCTGAATACTTGTGTAATCTCATAATATGTGTATTTGTTTAATTAAGATTGATAGCAAGTTGTAAAATCTCATGTTTACCTTGTTGACACATACAGTCTTGATTTTTAGACAAGGAATAATTTATCTCATTACCTGACTTTCTGTATTAAATACATGCATCAGACTAAAGGTTGAAAATGTGTTCATTCTGTGTATGGAGGCTTAAGAGCACTGCTGAGATTTTGACTTTGTATAAATTTTTAAATAATTTTAATTAACTAAATTACTTTCTACATATGTACAGATAAACTGAATATGCATAGGTTTCAATACCCTGGCCTCTTTTTAATGTACATCCCTCCGCTTACACTTGCTTTATAAATTGAACTTCCACATGCTTTATGGGTTTTGCCACTGTACAAAAATAGGAAGCCAATGACATTATAAAATCAGTTACATAGCAGGTACCATTAGTTCTTTTGAACTAACCCTGAACGTGTACACTCTTCTTGAGAACACAAATTTCTAGAAAAGAGCCAACATTAACTAACACAAAAGTTGACTAGGAATGCTCATTTTTTCCTTTTCATGTGACAATGGAAAGGTTTTTGTTTTAATTTTCAAATACAATTCTAAGAAAAAATTTTGTTGCATTGCTTAGATTTCTGAACTATTTCCTTACATATACTTGCCTGGGGCCTATCACTGTCGTATACATTGATGAGAGCAGCAAAGACAAATCAAAAGCAAAGACAAATCAAAAGCAAAGAGGAGACGAAGTAGAAAAACATGGATGGCTATATTATGACAAATTCAGAGAGCTCAAATTTTTAAATTCCCCTTTGTCCTGGGTAGAATTTTGTCCGATTTTTTTCTGAACCAATACATGTGATTTTCCATTTATAACACTTTAAAATCTATAATGGAAATATATTGTGACAGCCTACAAAATCTAAAAATAACCACTTGTACATATTATCATAGCCAAACTTCACAACTACCCTATGCAATAAATCCTATTATTGTCCCCATTTTGTATTTACTTAGATTAAGCTTCAAGTCACCTAAATATTCTAGGTAAGTAAAATGGCTAGGTCACAATTTGAATGCAAGCTGATGCTACCATGAGTGTGAAATGAGTAGTGTATGTGGCCCCCAGAGCACATTTTCTTCAGATTTACTGAGAAAAATAAAATTGAGAAATGTTTAAAATGTACATCATAATGATTTGAAATACATATACACTGTGAAGATTCTCTCCATGTAATTAATTACCAAATCCAAAACCTTGCATATTTATCATTTTTAAAAGTTCTACTTTCTTAGCAAATTTATACAAAGAGTTTTATCAGCTATAGTTGATAACCATGTTATACATCAGATCCTTAGACTTTATTCATCTTATAACTGAAAGTTATACTATTTTACCAGCCTTTCCCCATATGCCCCACCCTTAAGCCCCTGGCAATCATTTTCTATTCCTCCAAGGCACATTGTTCAAGCCCTAGACCCATTTTTGTTCATGAAGTTTGCATACAAAAAAATGCTGAAATGGATGTGCTATCCAAGAAGCGAACAAAACCAAGTCTCATAAAAGACAGAGACATACAGAGAAATAAGTAATATAATTGCTATAGAAGAGATATAGTCCAAAAATAATGGTTGGAAAATGAAAGAGAAGAAAATAATCTGAGTATTAATGTAGGAAAAAGAAATGATTTTCCAAAGTGGAAGTGAGTAAATGAGGTAATACTTGAGTAAAAAATATGACTTAATGGGGAAAGTGTGATCTAGATAAAAAGAATACCATGTGAAAACTGGAAGTGCAGAGAGATCATATATTATTAGGTAGAAATACATGAAATTTGCATTTTTTACATCAAAGATAGTTAAACACTGGCCGTTTTATAAGTTTCAACTTGATCATTTTATGGAACTACAAACAGTATTTGACTTTAAAGATAATCATGGGAAAAAAGATAATCATTTTGTCTACCAATTACTTCTCACTATGACTTTTTTTTCTTAAAAAGGAGGCACAAATGGACCAACTTACTAAAATGTCATTCTTAGATTATTACTAGGTCGATTAAAAAATCACTACAACATTCATTTTCACAAAAAATATAGGTATGACCTTTATTAAACATGCAATTTTTTTGATAGCTAGGCAAAGAAGCAAGTATCATACGTGGATTTGGAGCAAACAGGTAATACACTTAAGTCTGTTTCTTTACCTGAACAGCAGGTATCAATGAAATCTACTTCCAGTATTAGTTGAAGAATAAATTTTGAATAAGATTACATTATATGGAAATATGAGCTATAAATCAATATACAGGTATTAAGTATTAATTGATATACATTGTCAATTCATTGGAATGTGTTTAATAAACAATTTCTTGCAATAGAAACATGGTAAACAAAAAGTGAGAATGGCAATAAAAGACTACATGGAGGGATTTTTAAAATTTCATCTAAATTGCTGCTTATGTATTTATTCTAGGTATTTGTACCTTGCATCAAGCTACAGATGTGAATTATTTCTTCCATCGTCAAGAAATATTGTCAACAAATTTGAAGAAGACTGTCACTTTTTGTACCACTCCACTGAGGAAATGATACAACATTAGACTTGTTCAGATAAAATAAAGGTTTCAAAAAGGCTGTTGAATATCTGCTCAAAAGGTCAAAGTATTAATACAATAATAGAATTAGAGCTAACAAGAAAATCTAGTCTATAGTCTCTGTTTTCTTTCTTTGTTTAGCACGTTATTAGGAGAAAAGTGTTGAGAAGCTCATAGTATTTTAATATTATGGTCTGGACAGAAGCAGAGATACTCCAAGTTTCTAAAAAGGACTTTTTTTTTTTTTTTTACCAAAGTATATGTATTTAAGTGTCATAGATATGTAATGTTTAGCCATTTACTTACAGATATCTACTTATATTCAGTTAAAAATTTTACTTTCTTAAATTTTTATCTGTGTCTTTTTCATTTCTTTTGTTAAATTAATTTTAAAACACACCTTTAGATTGGAAGTAAAATCATCATTTATAAATGAAAAAGATTAAATTATAAAATTATCTGACTAATATCCCAAAGGTATCCAGTTAGCAAATATTTCATTGGTATTTGGAGCACACCAAGCCATCTCAGGTCCTGGGGGTGCAACAGTGACCAGGACCAAGTGTCTCTGTCACCACTGTTGACATTCTAGTGGGGTAGAGGAACATAATACCTAAAGTAAAGAAGAAAAGTGCAGAATAAAACACCCAAAGTACATAATACTTAAATATCTGGGGGTCAGAGGATTTGACATCTACACAAAAATTAGATTATACTTCAGAGGTGAGCAGTGGTGACATCATGAATGTTCTAGAAGGGCATGTTACAGAGTTTGCACTTTATACTGAGGTCCACTGACAAGTTCTAAGTTGGAGAAAACATGATTTTATTTCTTATTTAGGATCCCATGATCCAAATGATTGGGGAAAATCTGCATTTTAGAATGTTCATTCTGAGGACATCCTTAGTGTGAATGTGGAAATAGGGAATCTAGTGAACAAGCTGTTGCCATGATCCAGGGGAGCAATTGGTTTGTACTCAAAACCTCCTGATGTGATCAAGACAACAATCACAGTTATAGAATGTGAGTGCTTTTTAATGAGAAATTATAGGAAAATTGCTGAAGTGTTTACATAAACTGAAGGTGGTAACAACACGCTCTCAGGTGAAGATATGGTTTCCCAGGCTCCAGATTTCCCACCGGGAAAGGTGTTATCGTCAAAGTAATGTTTCACCCTTTCTAAGAGCACTCACAATATATTCTTCTGACTATTGTCCCACCACTAAAACTGACTGCCATGGAAATTGTGGCCATGCCTGCAGTCTCAGCCGATAAGGATAATTAACAAGCAACAACTGTGCACGCATCCCTGCCTATGGGCCCTGAGACAGGATAATGCGAAGTTTGATTTTACAGGAGCTTCTTTCAGAACTGTTCATGGTTCACCCCAGAAGATGTGTTAGGTCCCTGGTAGGGTCTCAAGAGTGAGGATAGAGTAAAATCGACAGATTACAGGAATACAATGGTATTCCATCCATTAGGGGATGGAACCAACAAAATTAATGACTGATTAGATATGAAGAATAAGAGAGCAGACTGAATAAAGGATGACGTCCACAAATCCTTCCTGCACAACTTTGTGAGTTAAGGTAATTTTGCAAGGGATGTTGGAAAAAAAAACAAACGGGGCAGGCCTGGAAGACAATTTGGTGTAACCTTAGGGCATATAGATAGAAATCTCTAGTTAGTTGGGCATACAGCTTGAAATACAGGAGAAAACTGGCATAAAGATCTAGAAGTCATTTGAATATGAACTTTAATTAAGACATAGGAGTTACTGAAAGCAAAGAGAGTGATTTTGAAAAAAAAATAATAAAAGGACAGAACACAACAAAGAAAGGAAGGTGAGAAGAAAACCAGATTATAATGCAGGATCATGGAAATTTAGGCAACAGAAAATTTTTGCATGGAGCAATGTAAATGTCTTTACATTAGAATACTATTATGAAAGAACCTAAAAATCGCTGATATTATACTTTACTTCTGGAAAAGATAATTGGTATCAGTCAAGATAATGGGAATCATTAATTTGAAAAATTAGAACTATTTCCACCAAACAGGAAAGGCAAATTGCCCTAATGTCAGCTCATTTATTATACTCATTCTGCAAACCACTGAGCACTCTCCCCCTCCTCTCTTCCCCACCCTGGGCACTTACACACTAAGAACAAAAACAATTCTCTTTATCCATCCAGATCATTAAGGAAGTGCCTGATTTTCTCCAGAATGGAGTGCAACTATTCTGGCATTCTGATGTTCTACGATGAATGTATTATCTATCCAAAGCAGATAGACACATTGTAATTTGTCATCCTGTCCAGCAATTAAGCCTGCGGGGGGCGGGGGGCGGGGGGAATAAGATCAAGAACGATCTTCACAGTGGGGTGTCTGGGGGGCTCAGTTGGTTAAGTGCCTGACTCTTGGTTTTGGCTGAGGTCATGATCTCAGGGTCATGAGATTAAGCCCTATGTGGAGCCCACCTAGCTTGGCTCTGAGCTCAGCGGGAGGTCTACTTGAAGAGTCTCTCTCTCTGCCCCTCCCCCCACTTGTGTGCGCTCTCTCTCTCTCTCAGATAATCTTTTTTTTAGAATGATCTTCACAGTATTAGAAAACAAAATACTTCCTTACTGATTTTTAATTTATTGCAGGTGAAAATGATAGCATTTTCTATATATTGTGCAGATATGCATGAAGTTGTTTTAAAAAATTCTTAAACTTTAATTTGGTAAGAATATTTAATATGAGATCTACCCTCTTCACAAGCTTTTAAGTGCACAAAACCACACTGTTAACTTCAGGCACCATGTGGCACGGCAGATCGCCGGCACCTACCAGTCTTATGTAACTGGAACTTTACAACTGCCGAACACCAACTCTCCATTTTTTATATTTTTAAATGTGACTTCAAGAAAATTTAAAATCCCATCACATTTATTTGGCAGTATGGCACTAGATTGCATTTTCTCAAATAAATGTCCTTCTTTTCAGTAGCTTTTTTACAGGTATTTTGCTATCATTGTATGGGCCCGAGCTTCAGAAGACTATGAAGGCACCTCATCGTTGTTTTAAAGCGTGCCACCCCATGTGTTTCGGTATTAAGTGAGATTTTGACTATTGATTTGCGTGCCAGTAGTATCATTTTATTCTTCCTATATTTATTAAGGCTAGATTTTGTCTTGGTTTGTTTGTTACCCTGAATTTAAGTTTTAATTTTGCCAAAGGGCTTCTAAAGCATTCATCAAATAAAACGTTTATGTGTATCTTTTTGTTCCTTTGAGACATTTATTCTTCCTATATTTTATTCTTCCTATATTTATTAAGGCTAGATTTTGTCTTGGTTTGTTTGTTACCCTGAATTTAAGTTTTAATTTTGCCAAAGGGCTTCTAAAGCATCATCAAATAAAACGTTTATGTGTATCTTTTTGTTCCTTTGAGACATTTATTCTTCCTATATTTTATTCTTCCTATATTTATTAAGGCTAGATTTTGTCTTGGTTTGTTTGTTACCCTGAATTTAAGTTTTAATTTTGCCAAAGGGCTTCTAAAGCATCATCAAATAAAACGTTTATGTGTATCTTTTTGTTCCTTTGAGACATTTATTCTTCCTATATTTTATTCTTCCTATATTTATTAAGGCTAGATTTTGTCTTGGTTTGTTTGTTACCCTGAATTTAAGTTTTAATTTTGCCAAAGGGCTTCTAAAGCATCATCAAATAAAACGTTTATGTGTATCTTTTTGTTCCTTTGAGACATTTATTCTTCCTATATTTTATTCTTCCTATATTTATTAAGGCTAGATTTTGTCTTGGTTTGTTTGTTACCCTGAATTTAAGTTTTAATTTTGCCAAAGGGCTTCTAAAGCATCATCAAATAAAACGTTTATGTGTATCTTTTTGTTCCTTTGAGACACTGATAGAATGGAAAATATTAATAGATTTTAAAATATTGCTTTGTTTTTCTCCTTAAAGACACTTTTCTTTCTGTTCTGTGTATCACCATTTAATACGTTCATAAATTGTTTTAATTATAATTTACATACAATGCTTACAGTCATTCTTAATAATCTTTTTGTGTTTATGTTTGCAGGTGTTTAATTTTGTCACTTTTCTATGAGTAAAGCCACTTAATTTGAGGAGCCACCCCTCTCTGTTTCGAATGCTTTGGGAAAGTTTATATAGCATGGGGATTAATAGTCACTAATAATTTTGATTTCTTGGCCTAAAATATTCTCAATAATATTAATGATTTTTTCTTTGAATCTCTATTCTTATTTTTTTTACATCATTACTTTTGCATTTTATTATGCTTTATTCCAGCAAATGATTTTGAACTTTAATTTTGAAATAACTATAGATTCTCAGCAAATCTCAAAAACAGTGCAAAGAGCATTTTAAATACTTCTTTCAGAAAACCCAATGGTTACATCTCACATAACCATGGTATAATATCAATTCCTGGAAATTGAAATGGGTAAGATACTGTTAAATGGATAATATAATTTATTCAGTTTTTACTGGTTCTTACATCCACGTGTGTGTGTGTGTGTGTGTGTGTGTGTGTGTAACTCAGCTTGATCTCATATAAAGACTGGTGTCACCACACCCGATCAGGATACAGACGACTTTTGTCACATGTGTGAACTCCTTCATACTACTCTTTCTCGTCACACTTAACATCCCCACTCCTTCCCTTGTTCCTTGGCAACCACTAATTCCTTCTCCATCTCTTACAGTCTTGACTTTTGGAGTATGTACTGTAAATGGAATCATAGAGCATGTACGGCTTAGGGGGTTGCTGTTTTCATGAAACATAATGCCTTTGAGATTCATTGTGCTACACAGGTACAGATAATCTGTTCCTTTTATGGCCAGGTGGTATTCCATTTTACAGATGTATCAACACTTTGTTTAATCATTCCTCTGGTGACTGACATGCGGATTATTTTGTTTTTGGCTATTATGAATAAAGCTGCCATGAATATTTTTATATGAATGTAAGCCTTTCTCTGACATGTGTGCAACACTCTGCCCAAACGAGTGACTACTCCGTTGTATGGCAAATATATACTTAGTTTTATAAGAAACTGTCAAATTATTATTCATTTTTTATTTCCACCTCCTCTCCTCCCAGCATTTGATGATGTCCATGGGTGATGTTATTCTAACCATTCTGGTAGGTGTGTCATAATACTTCACTGTTATTTTAAACTGCCTTGTCCAAATAACAAATGATGTTCAACATCTTTTCAAGTGCTTTTTTGCTTTCTGTATAACCTCTCAGCGAAATGTCTTGTCATGTCTTTTGCCCATTTTATAATTGGATTATTTATTTTTTTACTGTTGAATTTTAAGAGTTCTTTGAATATTCCAGATGCAAATCCTTTGAGTAATTTAGTTTTCATATTTTTTCTTCCAACCTGTAGGTTGTTTCTTTAATCCTTTTAACAGGGATTTACACATTTATAAATTTTTATAAAGTCAAACTAATACTTTCTTTTTGATCTGGATTGGGCCTTTCGTGATATATCCAAGAACTCTGTCTAGTCACAGAGAATAGGTTTTTCTCCTGCATTAACTTCCAAAGGTTTTACAGTTTTAAGTTTATGTATGAATCTATGATACATTTGGAAATAACTTTTGTGTAAGGTATGAGGTTTAGGCGGAGTTTTCTCTTTCTTCCCTATGAATACCCAATTGCTCCAGCAAAATTTGCTGAAAAGACTAGAGAATTGATATGTATCTTTGCATTTGTTCTGCAGTGCTTTTCACGTCATCCAGATTTTCAAGTTTATTAGAACGCAGAAATATTTTATTATAAGGCATGGGTTTTTTTTTTACTCTTATTGATTTAATTATTATTTCTTTTGTTTTGATTTGCATACTCAAAGGTATCATTTTTCTTGTACTACAAATAACAGTTTTGAAATTAAATAATCTGGTCAACAAAGAAGGAAGTATTTAGTTACTTAAGAAAAAAAGTGGCATATGCAATTTATTGAGTTATTGCTCCAGAAATTTAAGAAGCAACAACTTAATCTGTTTCAAACCAATCAAAATAAATCAATTATATGATAAAATAAAAACTCCCAATAAGAAAACAAAACCCAATCTCAATTAATGTTTATACTGAAGTTTGTAACTTTTTAATTTTTATAAGTAATGCATTCCTTTAAGCATGGGATAAAAATATTAATCTGCTCCCACCCTTATCTGCACTGAGAGTTTTGTGTCTGTGGAGTGTCAAGTGTCCATGCACACCTTGTAGCCCATTTAGAATCCCTTTCGAAAGGAATGAGCCCCATGTTAAGAACTTGTAAGACTACTCTTAACTGTTAATTTTAACAAGTAACAAAATTAACTTTTAACAAAGGCCACTTCTACCCATTTTCTCACTTAATAGAATTTTATTTTTACTAAATCCTTATAAGATAGGGCAAAAATATCTTTCTCAAATGAGGAGACTGTTATTCAGAGGGTTAGATTATCATCTAATCTGGGAAATGTGGGTGATAGTAAAATTCTCTTGTAACTGTACCAGGCAGTCCTTGTTATTGTTGTTTATTGTTGTTTTTGATGTTTGATTCCTAAATGAGGGGAAACATATTTGAATTAAAACCCATGGTTTTCTACATACATGATTTTTAGACAATAATGAAGAATACCAATTAACCCATACAACGCCCCCAAAGTAATACCAGAAAACACATGTTCGTTGCAATCCTCTCTAAAGGACACTTTCTGTCTCTGAAAACTGGGACAAAATAAACATATAAAAAAAACAAGGACAACATTTAAAGAATAGTAAAGGGAACAAAAATTATTTTCTTATTCTGTCAATTTTTCTCAAATGGTAAAGAGGTAAATTCATCACATTCACACAGATACACTCTTATCATTGGAAAGCTGTGTGCTTTGTATTGCTTAAGACTCAATTAGAAGTTTAGTAGATTATATCACTGAAAAAAGAGAGAGAAAGAGAGAGTGTAGACTGAGTTAATAAATACACAAGCAGGGAGAATGGCAGGCAGAGGGAGAAGGAGGCTCCCCCCGGAGCAAGGAGACCAATGTGGGACTTGATCCCATGACCCTGGGATCACGACCTGAGCCAAAGGCAGACATTTAACCAACTGAGCCACCCAAGCATCCTAATAGGAAGCTGCTGGGAGGGCTTTTTTTGTTGTTGTTTAGATTTTATTTATTTATTTGACAGAGAGAAGGAGTGCATAAGCAGGCAGAGTGGCAGGCAGAGGAAGAGGGAGAAGCAGGCTCCCCACTGAGCAGAGAGGCTGATGCAGGGCTAGATCCTAGGACCCTGGCATCAGGACCTGAGCCGAAGGCAGACACATAACCAACTGAGCCACCCTGGCACCCCATAGATTTCTAATTTCTAATGCATTCAAGCAGTGTCCATTATCCCCAAATAAATTTGTCATTAAGAAATCACCATTTTGAAAAAAGAACGAAAATCATCATTTTGGGAAGAAACAAGCAAAATTCTATCTACAATAATAAAAAAATACTGTATATAATAGAACATTGTTTTAAGACATACAGATCTTTTTTGAAATGCATTTGGAAAATTTTAGATTGTTTTAAAATGCTACACTTTTGGCCTCCCCACTTATTCATAGATTTATATTATAAAAAGTGAACCAGTATAGCTCATGGACAATCTTATAAAATCTCACACACATAGTCACATCACAGGGTTTAAAAAACAAGTTTCACAATTCGAAGTGTTTTGCCCTAAGTATTTGCAAATACAAATTTTAAAAATCTGATAATCTTGATGCCAAAATGAAGGTAATGAAGGAGAATGTTTCTTTTAGAGAGTAACATTGATTGTTCTGAATCTAATTGCCTCAAATCCTGTGGCTTCGAGACTCATTCATCTGGTTGTTCTAATAATCTAGGAGCCGATCGCAGAGACCGCTTTTCTTTTTATTGGGTTTACAGTGCTTTATTAGGTAATTGACACCCCTAACACCCTTTACTGTGGTTGTTATTTCTAAATTATGCTCACCTACATGCTCATGATTTATTTTATACTCATTTTGACATATTTACTTTGTTAGTAATTCTATACCCATAAATAACTTACTAAAGATGTTTTCTATAAGCCAATTTATTGAAAATGCTCACTCTGTAAGAGTATTAGCAATAAATATTCTATTTTAAAAGACTATTTAATAGAATGTGGTTTCTTGATAAAAAATTAAAATTATGCTAATTTTTAGGAAAGCATGTTATAGAAAATGATTTGGGTAAACTCAATAGGATCAACATATCCTACAGAAAACATTCACGTTAAGAAATAATTAAGGTGTCACCTGTAAAGGATTAAAAGCACTTGAATACTTCTTCATTGACAAGCTCTCTCATGGTATTTCTGAATGATCACTTACTACCAAGGAACCAGCTATTAAACAAGCTGATTTCTCATCAAACAGCAAGTACTATTGTATGTTAATAACAGAGTGACTTTTTCAGGTTTTTGCAGTAGCTATTGCCCCATCTATCTTTTGTCTTTATTTTTAATTAAAATTTACTGATAAAGCCAAAAAGGTATAAAGTATATGAATATAGCCATTTGTAATTGAAAAGATTTATTTGTTTCAAGTTTTTATTTAAATTCTAGTTAGTTACCATATAGTGTAATACTGGTTTCAGGAGTAGAATTTAGTGATTCATCACTTATATTTAACATACAGTGCTCATCCCAAGGAGCGCCCTCCTAATACCTGTCACTCTTTCAGCTCATCCCCTCCCCACCTCCCTGCTTCCACACTCAGTTTGTTCTCTACATTTAAGAGTCTCTAACAGTTTGCTTCCCTTTCCCCCCCCTTCCCCTACGTTCATCTGTTTTATTTCTTAAATTCCACACGAGTGAAATCATACGGTGCTTGTCTTTCTCTGACGTGTTTTGCTTAGCATAATATTCTAGCTCCATGTCATTGCAAATGGCAAGATGTCATTCTTTTTGATGGCTAATATTCCATTATTTACCACAACTTTCTTTTTTTGAGAGGGAGGGAGGGAGGGAAGGAGGGATGGGCAGATGGATGGATGGACGAACTGATGGCTCTGAAGTCATTTGCAGACACACCCTCGTTCCACAGAGGCACGAGGTATCATTGAAGGAGCTGTGCCGTGAGGACTTGGCCCTGGTTTTGGGGCCTGGCTGAGTCACTGAGAGTTATGCCATTGTTTGCAGTTTGCATCTTTGTGCCCTCCTTGTCAGCGGATAGAACGAGAAAACCCCCTGATTTGATGTCTAAGTCTCCTTCGTACTCTAAATTTCTGTCTCTTCAAGGCAGTTAAGACTATCTCTAGGGTAGAAATCGTGTTTCCTGTTGGATCAACATGTCTTTCTGGGCTGCGCAGTGTGAGACCAGCAACTGTGTGGTGGGTCCTGCTTTCTAAAGATGAGAGGATGTTCTCCTTGATGAAATGACCAGTTAGTTGGAGAGAAGTTTGGGCAAACGTCCAGGGCAGGCATGGCGCTAGGAATCACTGCTTTCCTCAGTCTCTTTTGCTCTTGGAAGCCAAGATAAACACCATCCTGACCCCAGGCCCACAGCTCTCCCATTTTCTTAGGAAAGGATTTGGCTTCTTCCAGCCTAGTGCCTCTGTCCAGAAGCTTCTGCTCTGCTTGGGAGATGCTTCGAGCCCCTGAGGACCTGCCCCGGTTGCTCAGACTATAATCTAAACTGACAACAGACTTTCTGTTTNCCAATACAGGATTGGATCTCATGACCCTGAGATGATGACCTGAGCCAAAATCAAGAGTTGGAAACTTAACTGACTGAGCCACCCAGGTGCCCATCCCACATCTTCTTTATCTATTAATCAGTTGATGACATTTGGGTTCTTTCCATAATTTGGCTATTGTTAATAATGCGACTATAAACATCAGGGTGCATGTGCCCCTTTGGATCAATATTTTTATATCCTTTGAGGAAATATCTAGTAGTTCAACTGCTGGGCTGTAGGGTAGCTCTATTTTTAACTTTTTTTGAGGAACCTCCATACTATTTTCCACAGTGGCTTCAGTAGTTTGCATTCCCACCAATAGTGTAAGAGGGTTCCCCTTTCTCTACAACAGGTGTTGACCTGTTGTTTCCCGTGTTGTTAGTTTTAGCCATTCTGACAGGTGTAAGGTGGTATCTCATTGTAGTTTTGATTTGTATGCCACTGAAAAGATTTACTAAATTTGACACTGCTTACAAGCATTGTATTTTTGTACAATTTGCTTTTGCATTCTTTGTCTTCTAGAATAGCTTTTAATGTTTAAGATCTTTTTCTCTTTTTGGTATTGTTACCTTTAAATAGTGTCCATATTAATTCAATCATATTTAAGGTTAGAGAGTTCTGTACTATTCCTAGGATTTATGTCTCTATTAGAAATTTAAGTATTTGGTTTAAAAAAGCATTATTTGCCATAACTTTGCATAGCTGTACACATATGTATATGCACTTATGCACACGTGCACACACATATGACAGAACTAACCCAACTAGTGAATGATGACTGGGGTTATCATTTGCAATTTGAGGGAAAATTATTTACCTCTGAATACTTATATTTCTAATTAAAGAAAACCTTCTGAAAAATTATCATATCTGTGTTTCTCTATTGTACATTAATTATAAATAACTGAAGAAAATAAACAAGAAGTTAACAAACTATGTTGGGAGTTTCCCTTAGAGTGGTCTTCCACATTATCGAAAACAAAAGAGAGAACAGGAGATCTATAAAATGAGAGCAAGAGAGAAAGAGAAAGCAGGATTTTTCTTGGTTTTCTAGGATTTGTATCCCAATTTTATTTACTGACCATTCCATCTGTATTTTCTGCAATATTCTACTAAAATATCACAAATTTTAGGAAAATGACTGCTTCCAAACCTGAGGCAGAAAATATAAAAGATGAGCTTATGTATCAGTCTGGGTCCAATTGAGGAACAGGAAGAACACAGTAATTTAAAAGGAGGAATATTAATATAAAGAATTATTAAGCTATAATAGGAGAGTAAATATAAAGATGAAATGAGAACTCCAAAGAGTACTCAGAAGTTCATGGGATTATCCGAAGATACAAATGTGGAAGGGAGGCCCTCTCCCCAAGAAAAGCCTTAGATCTCCTTGGGGAATGTGTGGTTGCTGCATCTTGTTTTCAGGACAAAGGAGTTCACTGGGTTGCCTGGCCAGAGCTAGTCCATATTCTCCAGGCAAGCAGAACAATCCTCCAGGGTGCAAGTGTGTGGGTGGACAGAAATGCAGAAGGAGTCAGGAGGCCACTGCAGGTGGAAGGCCTAGAGCTCACAGCACCCACACTGGGACGGCTGCAAGACCTCACCAGGCCTGGGATGGAGTTGTATGGTTGCTAAGGGAATGTGCCCTTGGGACGTTAGGGGCTTTACTTGTGGCTGGATAAAGCACCACATGCATCTTCACACTGACCAATTCTGAAGGATGAGAAAGGCCAAAGTGAACATGCTACACGCAGGACCAGGAAGAGAGGACCTTTTCCTTCTTCAATGTTCATTCCATGCCCTTCTTTGACAAGGCTCAACATTGCATTCACAATAAAAGAAATGCTCTAAAGGGACCAATCCATTATCACAGTATCACAGAAAAGGTACTTTTTAAGGAGGTGCTGAAGGATGAATGTGAAACCAGAAAGCAGTAAATTAATAAGCGGCAAAGCTTAGAACATATTGCTGTATCAGAAATGAAGAAAGAAATCAAAGACTAATAGGTCATATCTAAATTACATAGAAACTGGTAATGAATGTCTGAAGATCTATTTTCTTACCATTCTTTGTCCATTTATAATTCTCTTTGTGATGTAGATTGCTTACATTTTTTCTTTTGTTTCTATTTGTGTATGTGTACATGTGGGTAAGCACATGTATACATATCTTAAACTATTTGGTGCCACGTTTTTTGAGCATCAGAGAGGCCTGTTCTTTTGTAAAAACTGTTGTGGGGAAGGAGAGAATATAGGAAAAGAAAGAGGGACCTTCACTTTGGGATGCTTAATATAAACAAATTCACACCAAATTCCATCTTCCTTGGCACAAAGGCTCCCTTAGGTTTTGCTATTATGAAGTTTTATATTCCCTCCCCCAACATCTTCGAAATTATACTTCATTCCTCCTTTCTCTACATTGCATTGACTTCTCATTCTTCAGTCCAGAGAAGAGATTCTTTCCTCTCTGCTTACACACCCAAATTTCCTGTTTGCTATCTGGAGAAGTATATGCTGTTTCTGCATCTTTCCTTGGCTTAGTCAAGAATGCATACTATGGGACATGTATATTTCCCAATTTGTGTTTTAATGGTGTAGCCGGTTTCTTATTTTATTAATAGACTATTTATTCCTTATTTTTAAATAGAGTAAAATGAATTTCCTCTGAATGTCTAAACAGAATGCTCCTAATATTTTGCTTATAGGCACCATTAAATTAAAAATAATTATGTTGTCTGCATAAAAACCATTTCAGTTACACAAGATATGCTTTATTATCTTTTAAAGCAAATATTTTTTGAGAGCTTATTCCATTAAGTTGTAACATTCACGCATTACTATCTAAGTTTTAGGAATGAGTAAGAGATTAAGAGTACTTTTGAAAGTTTTTAATGTCACTCTGGGAGGTACATATTGATATTAGATTCTCAGTTTTGACTGTGCTTGAAGGAAGCTTATCAAGTAAATTTCAAAACAGAAATCTGAGCCCAAGTCAGTCTGATTCACATATAACATCTGAGGAAACATGGTACCAACAATGACAATCTAGGAGCCATGATAGACCTAACACCCACCCACTAAATAAGGCATCACCCCCTGTATGTCAGGAAGAAAATTATGGTACTGTTGGATATCTTGGCAGCACTCAAATAATCTGTACATTGATTTCAATTCATAAACCACAGCATATGTAGCAATGCGAGTGAGGATTTTTGGATTCCCCTTGGATTGGAGCGGAGGAACATTATAGGTAGCCATGCTGTGTATCATTTTTTTCAGATACTTATAGACCTTGGACAAACTTCTAAATTTGATAGTAACATCTATGAGCCCCTGATTTATTTGATGATTTGTGGCCTTCCTCCTTAAAGGACACTGATTATGAAATAGCACTAACCAGTGTGATTTATTCTGAGTTTGAGCTATGCATCTCCTGGAAAGGAGGTGAGAGTCAGTCATTCTGATTTCATTTTTATTTTTGCCCTTAAAATTGTAGGTTTAATTAATTTATTAGTACAAAAATTAAAAAGAAAACTTTTTTCTATTTGTTTTTGTATTGTGCAAATAATAAGGATGGCTAGTCTTTATAATTATCAGGGCATAGTTAAAATAAGCATCATTCTTGGAGATAGATACAAATTAAAATCCTTGCTCACTCATAAGCTATATGATGTTGAAATAGTTACCTAAACTTTTTGAGGCATAATATACACATCTGTAAAATTATAAATAGTATAGCATGTCATAGATTTCTCATACAGCTGAGCAAGTCACACAAGAACTCCTTGCACTACATCTAATGTGTATCTTTCTTCCTCAGCAAAGTTCAACCCTCAATCTGCCTTTAAAGTCTGTTGCATCAAAATTAGCATTTGAGTTTCTTTTTGAGCATTTCTACCTATTTTTAGATTGCTATTTCATTTTTTTTATTCTTGGAAGTATTCCTGATAATAAGGAAATATTAACTTATTATTAAATAAGTAAACTAATCATTCCTTCAGTTACTGAATGGGCACACTCTATAAATCTAGGATACATTCTGGGAACTCAGTGATAAGGTCCTTTTTATGCCTTGAGCATCACGCTATTTCATCATCTTACAAATCATTTCATCATTGCTCATAAATTTCTCTTAATGTGCTTTTAAAAGACTTACATGAACCTTGTAAGATGAATGGCCTAGAAGGATGATATAATAACGAAATAAATCTTCCCCATTGCATCATTCTCTTCGTTCTCTTTTCAGATGTTTTGCTTAAAGTATTACATCATCATTCAAAAAGATATCAAAAAACTGATACACGAGTTTGATTTTATTTTTCTTTTAAAAACAGTTGAAAATTCAAGATTTTCATTTTACATTCATAATGCTAGAGGAAAAAAAACTGACAGAGGAAGTAATTTCACAGTAGTGTGTGAATAGAAGATGAAAACCAAAAGCAGAAACCAGCACTATAGACTCAAGATGATGGTGAAACTGATCATGTAAAAAAAGGTTTGAGACGGAGTCTTCAGATGAAGATAAAACAGATGAATATTCTCAAAATCAAGAATCAGCAAATGAACAATATGATTTTAAGGATAAAGGAAAAATATAGTAATCATCCTTTTAGTCACTCAACAGGAAGGACTTCATCACACGATATTTTGCGATAAGAATCTGGGCTGTTCTGTTTTGCTAAAAATAAATGTGACAGTATTTTTTCATCTTTTATAAATGTTTTGCACCAAAATCTACTTGATGTATCTTGCAAATGGAAAACTGCTGAAGGCAGAATGTATCTAAATGTCACTGGAAGGAAGGGAATGCAATAGGATTTTTCTTTTTAACTAGATTGATTATTATATTTGCTGTTTATAAATCTAAAGATTAAATGCTTTGCAATCATGGAGCAAAGAAGACAACCATTCTTTCTTCAACAAAAATATGAGCTGTAAAGGATATTTTAAACTCCTCGAAGTATTACATACTGACAAACACATATTTGGCATGTTTACATTTTGTTAACATTTGACCAAGAGGACCACAGAATTCCCCTTTGACTGACTCAATTTTAGAAGGTTTCTTCCTGAGTAGAAGCTCCGGGCTGTCATTTTCTCTCACCAATTACAGGAGACAATTTCTCATTGCAAATTCTATGCCCCTTTGTAATGTGAATAAATCTTCCAAACTCTTCCAATTTTGTGATGCAGATGGTCTTTCTCAAAAGCCTGAAAACCATCCTTTTGAAAGGTAAACGTCAAGCAGATAGGACTCCTATCTTGCAGTGTCTATGGGAGGGTAGGAGCCTAACTTCTCTAAGAGCGTTACACAGCTGGCCTAATCACACTGGCCAACCCCACACATGTCCTCTAGTACTTTTTCCCTACCTCAGCCCAGCGTTTAAAAACTCCTTAACTTTGTTTCCACAGAGTTAAGTTCATTTGTCTCCCCTATGGCAATGGTCTTGATCTTTATTGCAATAATCTGAATAACATCTTCCTTGCCATTCCTAACAAGTGTCCAGTACAATTTCTCTTTGCCACATTCTAGTGAAGTTGTTTTGCCCTGTCATTTTATTTATATAGCTGTGAATAACTTAAAAATTACGTATTTCTAAAGAGTAAATTTGACCATATGGTAAACTGCAAGGATGATTTTTTCCCCCTGGAATAGTGGGAATTAAGTCTATTGACACGTCCTCCTCAAGAACTGTTGCACTCGTGCACGTCCTCATCAAAACTCTTGTCTCTTTCTTACGTTACTGGTCCCACCTACTCAGTCTATTTTGCAGCCTTCTCTTTCTTCACTGAATCCTTAAATATTGCTATTCCCAAAGGTTCTGTCCTATGTTCTTTCATACTCTCATTTTTTATTTTCTCCCTGGGTGACATTACATACACTACAAATGTTACCTACAAATACTCTAGTAAGTTTAAAATCTCATTGTTAAATTCAAGAGGATATTTCTTTTCTGCTTTTACATGACCTGTAAGCACAAAATAAAACAGGTAATAACCCTCTCCTCCTTGGAATTTATTTATTTATTTATTTATTTATTTATTTATTTATTTATTTTTAGTTTCTATGTTACTTGCAAATTTTATTTTCTAATGTGTCCCGACTCCCCCCCCCCGCAAACAAATACTGGAGTATCTGGGTCTCAGTCTTTAGACTGATTCTTGTCTCCATCCATACTCTCTCTTTAAGTGCTCTCATCACACTGTAAAGTTTTAAATATCACCCACCAGTCTAATTTCAAATGTATATCTCCAAAAAATTATAGAAAAAATACTCTTCAAGAACTACTGTCTTTATGCTCCACTCATTTATTCAACTAGTTATTATTGGGAACCACAGTGCACATTGTCAAGAATATAAAAATAAACTCACTCCTTGTTCACAAGTATCCTGGAATCTAGAAAACACGTGAAACTAGAAATGACTCATTTTGCAAACATATAAGATCTATTCACACCACGGATAGAGAGGCAACAAAATATAATGGTAACATGCATAGATCTGATGCCAGCATTTGGGATAAATATCTCTCTGTCTTTACTTAGGAAGCAACAACTTCCCTGGGCCTCAGTTTCTTCACCTGGAAAACGAGGCACATGATATGTTTCCCTTAAAATTTTTTTGAGAATTTTTGAGAATTGTTTTAATGTTTATGTTACTAGAATCATGCCTGGGATGTTGTAAATATATATTTGCTTAAAATAGTTCTATTATGGGGCATGTGAGTTCAGTGTTGCAGTATAGTTAAAATTCCGATAGGAATTGACAGGGGCATTTCAAGAAGAAGGGTTGATATGAACAAACCCTAGAAGCTGTAATTTATATTTTGAAAGACAAACAATTCAGAGTGTGAACAGGACATATATAGATGTGTGTGTGTATATATAATGCATATATATACATATATGTGTACATTAAAAAGCGTATACAATGTGTATATATACACATTAAAAAGCAAGATAGATACAACTGTGACCAAATCAAAAAGAGTTATAAATACCAGGCCAGTGAGTTTTGTACTTTTATGTGCTGGTGTTGGAAAATCCACTGAAGTTTTGAGTTTTGAATTTGAGTACTGAAGTCAGAAAACTGCTGTAGGAAAATTCGTCTGCTCTGCCCTTTGCTGTGAATTCATCTCTGCCTAATGTCTGAAGCCTCCTGTGATCACGATGTCACTGTCAGTGAGAGGAAGTAGAAAAAACCAAATTCTAATTCTCACAAAAGGGAGTATTTCACAACATTACAAATGTACCGACCTCTGAGTTCTTGCTTATGAGCCAGAATCTGTGAAAAGAATGAATGATCCACTGAGTCAGTAAAGATATGAGTGGGCTTTGATGAATCAATAGTGGAGGGAGCTAGTTCCTTCTAGAAATATAGATTTCTATCTTTTCACATGATACAAAAGTTGAAAAAGGTTATCATAAACATGATTAATTATAGTTGTTATCAACAACTTGAGGGGTTAGAATAAAAGTCCCAGTGTGATCAACAGAGTTAGATAGCATCATCCTTAGAAGTGTTTACCACATAGGGCTAGGGCTGTGGTCTCAAGTCTCTTATATAAACTGTGTTGCTTCCCAAATCTTCTGCCCATGTTAGCCCAAGTAAGACCATCAAGCATGCAACCTTATTTATAAATTTATACATTTATAAAAATAAGTGTGTAGTAAATTAAGCCTATTTTTTAAAGTTTGGAAATAGGTTGTCTAGTCAGGGGGGCACTCTCGATACATCCATGTTTATGTAAAGTGTATAAAATATTTAAATTTGACATATATAATTCTAATAACTATAAAATGTAACTGTGCTTATAGTAGCTATAAAATACAAGTCGTCTTAAATATGTAAATGTAATATGTAGAGATTTAGAAAATTGTGAGATGAATTATTTCCAAAATTATTTTACTTTTAAGCTTATTATATTTGTTGATATGTCCAGATAGACAAATGTGCTTGGAAAGTTTGAGAACATCAGATATGTTAAATTTCTAAGTATATCATCTATTAATTCCAAGTTCAAAGAAATGTTTAAAGTTAGTTTCTATAGGAGTCGTGGGTAGCAGGTCATTTGCATTCTGTTTTTGTGATTCCTTTTTACCAGACTGTCTGTCCATAGGTTTCTGAATTAGTTTGGTTTTGGATCTAGGGAGCAGTGCCACATGCTGGAGAGTCTGAAAGTTTTATATTAACCTTTTACTTTACCAAAAACCCTGGGTCCTAACCAATTCAAATTAAGTAGTTTAAGTATAAATTCATTTGTATATTTATTACTATTTTTATTATTATTTTAAACTTAGGAAATACTTATAGGCAATATTTCAGAATTATTTCTGGAATACAATGTATTTAAAACTAAACATGGCCAAATAAATTTCACAAGGCATTTTAAGAGCTACTAATCATTCCTGTTATGTTACAGTTGAAAAATCCATGATGATTCAGGTATATTTCATTCTTAAAATATGCCTATTTCTTGCCATATTAAGTATTCGAAAATAAAGCATAATGTCGGCTACTATTACTTACTGGTAGAAAATTAAAAGCTCCATTTTTGTAAAATCCAAATTGTCTTCAACTAGATTCATTGATAAATTCAAATCTATTGAGAATAACTGGTTTCATAGTAAATACATATATACATATATTCCTATATATACATACATTTACACACATACACACACACATTCAGTATTCTGAAAACTAGTTTATGTATCTTTAAAAATGTTTTATGACATTTAGTAGGCTTCTATCGTTGTAAATGATACGTAAGAAAAATTTTAATGTACTGGAACTGAAAACAAAGAACAATCTACCTTAAGCATTACATTTTACAGATGAAAAAAGTGAGCTCCACAAGAGAAAATGTGTGAAATAACTGTGAAGTAAAAATGAAAGAAAGAAAGAAAGAAAGAAAGAAAGAAAGAAAGAAAGAAAGGGAAAAGAGGGAGGGAAGGAAGGAAGAAAGGTAAAAATTATGAAGTAATGGTGATGTGTTTCAAAATTAGTCTGCTCTCTATTCTTTGCATATCTAGCAATTCATTTGACATTAGGTTTCTTTTGTGTTGGTATGTCTGATATTGTAGTTATAAGCTACAGAAAAAAAAATCCAGCTCATTCTCTTCATGTTTATGCTTATATATCATGTTTCATGCCATGATGAATGAAAAAATAAAAATTAATTGAAATATGATTACTTATTCTATAGAATTACAGAAAAAAGAACTTTTCTTTATTGTATTGACAAAGCATAAAAGGTTTACTATAAATCCCCAGTGTTAGCAGATTTTTCAAACATTTGAGGAATTTTAAAGTGGAAAGCTTGAAGCTTACATTTTATTATATATTTTATTATAAATTTAAAAAAGAAATTTAAATTTATATATTTTTAAAAAAGAAATGTATACAGAACTCACAATATAAAAGTAGTAATTCATATAGTTAAAAAAAGCTTATTTTTATCATTTCAAAATGGGAGGAATGGTAGCAAAAGTTATTATATATAATATATGGCAATGTTTAGACATTAACAATTTATTGCAGGTCCTTACCTGACCAGAGCCTGCATTTTCACAAACATATGTGTCATAATATTCAGAGAACTCAGGAGCATGATCATTAATATTAAGAACTTGTACATACACAGGAACTGCAGAAAT